>NC_069499.1:1232893221-1232930721 GCF_027579735.1 Bombina bombina
ACTCACACACACACACACACTCACAGTCAGACACATACTCACACACTCACACACTCACACATACACACACACACTCACACATACACACACACACACTCATAGTTAGTGTCAGGATTTTCCAACATATGCTTGTACAATGCTGTTCCTTTAAATGCAAATGTAACCTTACCAGAAGTTATTTAACCCAGCCACGCCCCGTACTCCACGCTTCAGTATTGTTAGTTTAGTAATTGTAACAGAGAGTCTCTGACGGACTGCTTAAGCCTCCGGAATTCCTGGGTTACCTATTTACTACTTATACCATAGAGGAAGATTGAGTCCAGAACTTATACAGACTTTAAACTTCATTGCCTGCATAAACAAACCAGTGGGGAAAACACGGAGATCACTGATTGAAAGCTCCAGCATAACGTCAGCTGCAGTAACTACTTCCAGGCTCCATTTCCTTGCAGTACTATCCCTTACTATATGCTTTGAGAAAGCTCAGTGTGTCGACGCAAACGCTGTGTACAAGAGCTCCACAGTACTCACACACACGCTGTCTGCTAGAGATCTCTTCAGCTCGGAACCGCGGACTGCCTCACTCATCAGCTGATTCCACATACGCTGACACGCTCTAAGTTCCGAACCTCTCCACGCAGTATAACTCCACTGACGAACTGCACAATTTACAGAGCTCCCTTGGGATCTATCTGATCTCCGCTTCCACTGAAGCAGCCTCACATTGAGGACCGAGTTGTCACACCTAGGGATGGGCAAATGTTTCTAAAAATTCGAAATTTAAAACGAATTTTGATATATTCGTTCGTTCGAATCAAATTTCGAATGTTTATATAACATTCTATTTTCAAATTTTCGTTTTCGAATTTTTCAATAAAATTCGAAAATATTCGTTCGAATAATAGAATGTTTAGCTATGTATTCATTCAATCTTGAAATGTAATATTCGAATTGGAATGTGACATTCGAATTCGAATGTGACATTCAAATTTGAAATAGTATTTCTAGTCTACAACTGTGTTTAATGAATGTAATATTCGAATTTGAATGCTACATTCGAATTTGAATGTCACATTCGAATTTGAAATAGTATTTCTAGTCTAATTCTGTGTTTTAAATGTGATATTCGATTCGAATGTGACATTTGAATTCGAAATAGTATTTGTAGTCTAATACTGTGTTTTCTAAATGTAATATTCGAATGTGACATTCGATTCGAATGTGATATTTGATTCGAATGTGACATTCGAAATAGTGTTTCTAGTCTACAATTGTGTTTTCTAAATGTAATATTCGAATTATTTAATGTCAATGCTACATGTTAAAGAATACAGAAACATACATCAGACTTAAAGGGACACTGAACCCAAAAATTTTCTTTCGTGATTCAGATAGAGCATGCAGTTTTAAGCAACTCTAATTTACTCCTATTATCAATGTTTCTTCGTTCTCTTGCTATCTTTATATAAAAAAGAAGGCATCTAAGCTTTTTTCTTGGTTCAGAACTCTGGACAGCAGTTTTTGATTGGTGGATGAATGTATCCACCAATCAGCAAGGACAACCTAGGTTGTTCACCAAAAATGGGCTGGCATCTAAACATAGATTCTGCATTTCAAATAAAGATTCCAAGAGAATGAAGAAAAATTGATAACAGGAGCAAATTAGAAAGTTGCTTAAAATTTCATGCTCTATCTGAATCACAAAAGAAAAAATGTGGGTTCAGTGTCCCTTTAAGGTAACTAACTAATAAAAGATAGAAAGGGCACGGCTCAGAGGACCTTGTTTTTTGCCTCCCTTAATATCCCTGTCCTTTAATTAACACTATATTCATTCCAACCTATTATGTAAATTAAAAAAATCTTAATTTATGTATTTATTTAGTTTTAGCATAGTCTATAAGTACTGTGATTTTTATTGTTGGTTTACTTGTTACAATTTCATTATGGAGTAGGAGCAGATTGCTTAAAGGGACATAAAACAAGTTGGGATAGAGACAAAATAATATAATATGTACTTTAATTTCTTTACCTGCAAATTTATACTGCAGTGCCTGGTCATTAATCCTTTCTTTTTATTTTCTGAATTGTAGAGCTCTAATTCCCCCCACACATTTCCATTTACGGCTGTAGCTATAGCCACCTTTGTTTTGGTAAAATGCAGAAGTGAATAGGGATTATCTGCTGGAGCATGCTTAGAAGCTGTGAACTAATTTGAAATACAATGCCTCTGTCTAAACACTGATAAGGGGGGTGGAGTTAGCTGCTCCAGACAGCACTGCTTTGTAACTAATTTTCCTTATTTTTGAAAATTATTTTAAAATAATTGCCAGCAATTTTTAAACAATTTTTTTATGCAAACTATTTTTTCTTATTAACCCTTTTAGGACATGCACATATCTCAACCTGTTTTATGGCACTTTAAGGAAGGACATTTTTTCCCTTTATTTGCTGCATTCGTCCAAAAACGATAAACAAATGGTCTTTTAATGAAAAACAAATGACCAAACCAAATGCATGAGAGTAAAAGTTCAAATTTAGACTATTCAAAAATGATATGGCAATGACCTTATAGACTGATTCTGGTGTCAGCCAATAAATATGTATGTTGTTAATACATAAAATATGACTCTTTGGGGTCTCCCTAAGTGTCATGGGGGAAACCAGATGTGGCCCAGTGGGCTATGGCTGCACCTCATTGACGAGGACCAAAGAAGGCTGAAACAATCATCTGGGGTTACCATGTTCCTAGTTCTGAGGAGGCTTTCAGGGCTGCACTAACCTGTATATGCGGATCAGACTGATATACTTTAGGAAAGTTCTCTGTAAAAGCACAATTGGGAAAAAAGAGGCTGTTCCCGGGTCCCAATTTGCCAGAGAAAAAGCTTTTGAACTATTGTTGTTTCCTGGTTGATCACCTCTATTTGTTGTTAACAATAAATATATAAGCTTCACTTTTGTTCTTGGCCATGATTCCATTAAAAAAAATAAAAATAAAAAATGATTTTTCTGTGCTGCTGCTTTTTATTTTTTTATTTAAGTTTAAGCTGCTGTTCTGCTGCGCATATGCGGGCTAATAGATTTTCATTTCCTACAAATTCTGAATGCTTCTCTTAATGAATATTGGATTAAACATTTTTTTCTAGTGATGAATGATTCGTTCAAACAAATTTTGTTCTGTGCACATATAATGAATAGCTAAATATCTTATAGTCACATTTTTGCTAGATAATTATAGGGACATGAAACCCAAATTGTTTTTTTCATGATTCAGTTAGAGCATACAATCTTAAATAACTTTCCAATTTACTTCTATTATCAAACTTGTTTAATTCTTTTGTTTTAATTTATTGAAGAATCAGTATCACAACAAGTACACCTACTGCATGCTGTGTGATACAGCAAAAATTCCTGGACACCTTTTAAGTGGGCATGGATAGGGTGTGTATCGGGGCGTGGTTTGGGGTGTGACTTGGGGCGTGGCTTCTCGCAGCCTCAAATTAATTATTAAATCAATTTATATATATATATATATATATATATATATATATATATATATATATATATATATATATATAAAAAGCTACATGGAGTGGAGGATCCCAGACATTGTCAAGCTAAAAATAGCTACTTTTGAACATTTGAGTGACCATAATCATTGACACTTTATTATTCCAAAGCTTTTTCTGTTAGCAATTTGATTGCATTGTTTTGCAGTCTTGGGACATACTCACTGAAAAGCCTCTTAAATAATGTTTATCTTATCACCTTTGCTGTGGCCAATAAGGGACAGATTGGATAATACAAATGAGCTCTTACAGTCTTTATCATGTTGAGGGGTCAAGGTTCGGAACGACTACAGGAATAACATAAGCCTCTCTGTGAGCATTACAGGGTAAACAGACAAATTAAAAAATGAATGTACATGAATTTAATTTCTCAAAGTATGATATAACTGGAAACGATTAAGCAGATTTGATCTATTCAGGGACCAAGTGTGACTTTTTAAATATACCAACCAAAAGGCCAGACCATATGGGGCAATACTGAGAATTACAGGGGGTCACATAAAAGAGCGTTTGAAGATGGCATTTTATTAAAAACTCTGTCTCTTCTCCCAGTATAACAATATTTCCTGACACTCTATTATTTTTATTTTACGGGTTGGCTGGATGGAACCCCTACAGTTTTCTGACATATCTATATTTTTTATGATATTACCAAATCAAAAGTCACAACTTGTCACACTTCTGTATAGAACCGTAATATAAATGTACACATTTCTAGCTGTCTCCTGAAATGAGCCTTCATGCAGTCATTCTGTTTTTCGTCATCGGCATGCAGGCAGCCCGCCGCGCTGCCACCACACCAACACCTGCCTCTCTCTGCCACTCTCAGCAGGAAGTGACGTTACGACTCCCCTCCTCAACCCTCTTTCCCCCCTCCCACTGTCCCACGCCATCCCCTGTCTCTCCTTCAGACTCCACCTACCCGTTTTTTTTAGTAAGCCTGGTTTAAGTGCTCCTCTGGCCAACTATTTTTTGTAAAGTCTGTGCTCACTGCTGCTTGCTGTTCTAGGGGAGCGCTTAGTCCGGGGCATCTGAGGGTAGTTCCGGGACACGGGACACAGAACCTCAGACCGGGACTGTCCCGGTGAAAACGGGGCGGGTGGCAACCCTAGTGTGGCACAATAAATATACCTACTGCATGGTGTGTGGCACAGTAAATATACCTACTGCATTCTGTGTGGCACAATAAATATACCTACTGCATGCTGTGTGGCACAGTAAATATACCTACTGCATTCTGTGTGACGCAGTAAATATACCTACTGCATGCTGTGTGGCACAGTAAA
Organism: Bombina bombina; assembly: GCF_027579735.1. NCBI lineage: Eukaryota > Metazoa > Chordata > Amphibia > Anura > Bombinatoridae > Bombina > Bombina bombina. Next base: position 1,232,898,074 of record NC_069499.1, read on the forward strand.
TATACCTACTGCATTCTGTGTGGCACAGTAAATATACCTACTGCATTCTGTGTGGCACAATAAATATACCTACTGCATGCTGTGTGGCGCAATAAATATACCTACTGCATTCTGTGTGGCACAGTAAATATACCTACTGCATGCTGTGTGGCACAATAAATATACCTACTGCATGCTGTGTGGCACAGTAAATATACCTACTGCATTCTGTGTGGCACAATAAATATACCTACTGCATTCTGTGTGGCACAATAAATATACCTACTGCATTCTGTGTGGCACAATAAATATACCTACTGCATGTTGTGTGGCACAGTAAATATACCTACTGCATGCTGTGTGGCACAGTAAATATATCTACTGCATTCTGTGTGGCACAAGTACACCTACTGCATTCTGTGTGGCACAGCAAATATACCTACTGCATGCTGTGTGGCACAGTAAATATACCTACTACATTCTGTGTGGCACAGTAAATATACCTACTGTATGGCACAGTAAATATACCTACTACATGCTGTGTGGCACAGTAAATATACCTACTACATTCTGTGTGGCACAGTAAATATACCTACTGCATGCTGTGTGGCACAATAAATATACCTACTGCATTCTGTATGGCACAATAAATATACCTACTGTATGTTGTGTGGCACAGTAAATATACCTACTGCATGCTGTGTGGCACAGTAAATATATCTACTGCATTCTGTGTGGCACAAGTACACCTACTGCATTCTGTGTGGCACAGCAAATACACCTACTACATTCTGTGTGGCACAGTAAATATACCTACTGTATGGCACAGTAAATATACCTACTACATGCTGTGTGGCACAATAAATATACCTACTGCATGTTGTGTGGCACAGTAAATATACCTACTGCATGCTGTGTGGCACAGTAAATATATCTACTGCATTCTGTGTGGCACAAGTACACCTACTGCATTCTGTGTGGCACAGTAAATATACCTACTACATTCTGTGTGGCACAGTAAATATACCTACTGTATGGCACAGTACATATACCTACTACATGCTGTGTGGCACAGTAAATATACCTACTACATGCTGTGTGGCACAGTAAATATACCTACTACATGCTGTGTGGCACAGTAAATATACCTACTGCATGCTGTGTGGCACAGTAAATATACCTACTACATTCTGTGTGGCACAGCAAATATACCTACTGTATGGCACAGTAAATATACCTACTGCATGCTGTGTGGCACAGTAAATATACCTACTACATGCTGTGTGGCACAGTAAATATACCTACTGCATGCTGTGTGGCACAGTAAATATACCTACTACATGCTGTGTGGCACAGTAAATATACCTACTGTATGGCACAGTAAATATACCTACTGCATGCTGTGTGGCACAGTAAATATACCTACTGCTTTCTGTGTGGCACAGTAAATATACCTACTACATGCTGTGTGGCACAGTAAATATACCTACTGCATTCTGTGTGGCACAGTAAATATACCTACTACATGCTGTGTGGCACAGTAAATATACCTACTGCATTCTGTGTGGCACAGTAAATATACCTACTGCATTCTGTGTGGCACAGTAAATATACCTACTGCATGCTGTGTGGCACAATAAATATACCTACTGCATTCTGTATGGCACAATAAATATACCCACTGTATGTTGTGTGGCACAGTAAATATACCTACTGCATGCTGTGTGGCACAGTAAATATATCTACTGCATTCTGTGTGGCACAAGTACACCTACTGCATTCTGTGTGGCACAGCAAATATACCTACTACATTCTGTGTGGCACAGTAAATATACCTACTGTATGGCACAGTAAATATACCTACTACATGCTGTGTGGCACAATAAATATACCTACTGCATGTTGTGTGGCACAGTAAATATACCTACTGCATGCTGTGTGGCACAGTAAATATACCTACTACATGCTGTGTGGCACAGTAAATATACCTACTGCATTCTGTGTGGCACAGTAAATATACCTACTGCATTCTGCGTGGCACAGTAAATATACCTACTACATGCTGTGTGGCACAGTAAATATACCTACTGCATTCTGTGTGGCACAATAAATATACCTACTGCATTCTGTGTGGCACAATAAATATACCTACTGCATTCTGTGTGGCACAGTAAATATACCTACTGCATTCTGTGTGGCACAGCAAATATACCTACTACATTCTGTGTGGCACAGTAAATATACCTACTGTATGGCACAGTAAATATACCTACTACATGCTGTGTGGCACAATAAATATACCTACTGCATGTTGTGTGGCACAGTAAATATACCTACTGCATGCTGTGTGGCACAGTAAATATACCTACTACATGCTGTGTGGCACAGTAAATATACCTACTGCATTCTGTGTGGCACAGTAAATATACCTACTGCATTCTGCGTGGCACAGTAAATATACCTACTACATGCTGTGTGGCACAGTAAATATACCTACTGCATTCTGTGTGGCACAATAAATATACCTACTGCATTCTGTGTGGCACAATAAATATACCTACTGCATTCTGTGTGGCACAGTAAATATACCTACTGCATTCTGTGTGGCACAGTAAATATACCTACTGCATTCTGCGTGGCACAGTAAATATATCTACTACATGCTGTGTGGCACAGTAAATATACCTACTGCATTCTGTGTGGCACAATAAATATACCTACTGCATTCTGTGTGGCACAATAAATATACCTACTGCATTCTGTGTGGCACAGTAAATATACCTACTGCATTCTGTGTGGCACAGTAAATATACCTACTACATGCTGTGTGGCACAGTAAATATACCTACTGCATGCTGTGTGGCACAAATACACCTAATGCATTGGAAGATTATGTTAAAGTTGTTTAGAGCCCTGAGACGAAAAGCTTGCCAAGTGGGAATATGAGGTTACTTTGCCTGCTGTTTATTGCACAATGTGCCAAACCTCCATCAGAGGTCAAGGAGTAGATACAAGCACTTCCTTATATTGCAGTGGTTGCTGAAGGACACCTTATTTTATTATCTACCAGTACCTTGTTAAATCAAGGTATTTTCTGTTACATTTTAGCAAGTCTGAGGCTACCTAGAAAACTGTGAAAAATGTAATTGTAAAATCAATCAGTTAATAAAATATATTAATTACCATTTCAAACCGCACTTACAACACACAAAGGGGCCCATTTATCAGGCTCCGTATGGAGCTTGAAGGGCCGTGTTTCTGGCGAGCCTTCAGACTCGCCAGAAACACTAGTTATGAAGCAGCGGTCTAAAGACCGCTGCTCCATAACCTGTCTGCCTGCTCTGAGGAGGCAGACAGACATTGCGGGAAATCAACCTGATCGAATACGATCGGGTTGATTGCCACCCCTTGCGAGCGGCTGATTGGCCGCAAATCTGCAGGGGGCGGTGTTGCACCAGCAGTTCACAAGAGCTGCTGGTGCAATGCTGAATGTGAAGAGCGTATTGCTCTCCGCATTTAGCGATGTCTGTCGGACATTATCCGCTGATCAGATCATGTCGGACAGACATTTGTTAAATAGGCCCCAAAACCTTTTCTACAACATCTGATCTCTTGGTAAAGAGGTTCCTCGGCCCAACTTGCAACTGACCATTTGACTCCTAGTTATGAAATCTCACCTCTCATCATCATTGTATAGTTATATGTAAACTGTTGTGGGGGTTATTCTTAATGAACACATTTTGGGAAGAAACTGTCTGCAAAATTAATTCTTTCGAGGGAATGGGGGACCAAACTTCTCACGCAAATTTTTCTTAAAAAGCAATAGATGTAGAATGGACCATGTTAGCTGTTCTGTGTTCTAATATTATTATTTGGGTCAAGTTGTAGTTTTACAACCTTTCCTTAATCTATAAGTAGTTTGTGTTTAAGTCATAAGAAATAAAATGTCCACTTTTGAAAGAAGAAACAGCCCTATGCATTTTAAGATGGTGAAACACAAAGCTATAAATGCTACGTTTCATTAAATTTATATATTTTTTAACGAGTACGAAGAAATGGTACTTTGTGAATCCGTATCAGCACACTTGTTTATATACGTTTGGGGGATTGTTATATTGTTTTGAACATTTCAAGTAATTTGTAGTAAAATAGCTGTATTTGCTAATCATTTCTAAGTTTACAGATGGTGTAAATGTATTTCTCTTATCATTATGACCCATTGCGCCATTAAAAAAGAGAAAAATAAAGTTCAGCTCGCATGTTACTAATTTAAGGACCATTAGGCTGTGCGTATTATTGAATGAAGATTTCTCAAAACACGTTTTTGGCCACATTTACGATAGCCATTTTCTGTTGCCTCTGGCAAAACATTTTGATGTTAGAAACCTGTTAAGCGATTACATCAGATAAAAGCTCTAAAGTAACATTAAACTCCCTTTTTCCAGTAATGGACGACAAATGATGTGATGTTGTTAGCCAGCACTGAAAGGGTATACTTTAGAAGGGGTGCAGGAAGGCTTGATACATTGTCTTATTAACCCATTAAAGGTCATTTTCACATTTTTGGTATGGGAGGTAAAAATTTAAACACAAATTTAATTCTGAAAACAAATACTGTAATTGTTTGAAACATGGTTCTATATTTCTCTTGTGTAATACACTATTGTAAAAATATCTGCATTGTGTAACTTTTTTTCCCCAGATCGGAATATTCAAATAAAAAATTATGGCTCTCAATGGATTACATTTTTACATAGGTAACAAACAATTTCCTAGATATAACATTACATTAAATGCTTAATATTTTATACTACCTGCAATGTGTTTCTGTAATTAAATGCTCAGTATACTTCTGAAACTTTTTGTATAAAAGATTACTGTAATTATCTTGTGCCCAGCAAGTGGAAATAGGCATCTCTAGTGACTGTTTTAGCCAGTGTGGGTTGTGAATAAACAAGTTGTATTAACAGCAATATGGCACACTTGCATGGGCTTTTATTTTAAAGAGGTATAGTGGTTATTATTTGTTAATTTTACTAAAAAGTTCACACCTAAAGAAAAGTCATATAGGTGTGTTTATGTGTGTGTTTGTGTGGGAATGTGTATGTGCATTTGTGTGTGTGTGCATCTGTGACTATGTATGTGTCTGTGTGTGTGTGTAATTGTATGTGTCTGTGAATGTATGTGCGTCTCTGTGTTTGTGTCGCTGTGTATCTATGTCTGTATGTCTCTGTGTGTGTCTGTTTATGTATCTGTGAGTGTGCATGCGTGCGTGTACACGTGTCTCTGTGTATGTGTGTGTCCGTGTATTTATTTGTGTCTCTGTGTGTGGGTGTATGTGTGTGTGTCTGTCTGTGTTGGTTGAGCTAAAAAAATGCAACCCTGTAAAAAAGCGATGCTCCTGCACAGTGGATTGCAGACCAGTTCGACTAAAGGCATGTGTAAGTAATGTGTCCCCTCCATTCACTTCCAGGCCACCATGCTGCTGTCCCCAACCTTCTACACACTAACCTCTACACTTAACAGTAGCTCATATTTACCTTATTTATTTTACAACTGAAGGCCGAGGGGACATAGAGCAGTCACAAATGCCTAACAGAGAACAAGAGTAATTGATTTGTAATACAATTAATAAATACAGGCATTCCCTTGAGTTCTAACAACTGCTAAGAGCCGTCGCTAGCACTTAACCACCTTTTTTGCAATCTGGGGGCTCCTACCAACTCCCAACCCGGCGATCGGGCCTGTATAGTGACAGGCATCGCCGGGGCTTCCCGTTACGTGTGGTGACGTCACACGCAATGACGGGTTTGACATCACCGTGCAACTTTATTCAAAATTGACAATACAAAGTATAGGGAAAGGGGGCATGCTGCTTAGAAGCCTGTATCTCAGGCATCTATGCAGCTACATACCCCCAAGACCATTGGAAAGAAAATCACCTAAGCTTTCCAACGGTATATGTCTTGGGGATCCGGGGGAAGAAAAAGTCAAAATATTTTTTTTTTGAAAATAGTAAAACAGAATAAAATTAAATCCAGCTTAGCACTCAAAGGGTTAAGCAATTTAACTACATAGAGTTTGCTGTTCCCTATATTCTTCTGCCCTAGACACAGCCATTGCCTTCACTCTGTTAATACTGTGGGGATGATTTATCACGGTCCGAATCGGGCCGTATACCCATGTTTCTGCACGAGCCTTTAGGCCGCTGCTCCTTAACTCGTCCGCTGCCTCTAAGGTTGCGGACATCAATCCGCCCGATCTCATAAAATCGGGTTGATTGACACCTCTTGCTAGCGACATTGCATAAGCAGTTCACCAGAACTGTCATGATCGCTACAGCGAATCATGTTTGCCAGACACTTGATAAATCGGCCCCTGTGGGTTGGATTTCATAAATACCAACAACAATAAAGACAATAGCAATATACCCAGTGGCTGCAATAGGCTCCATATTTTACATGTATTATGATTTTCAACTTTTCACCACCTTTGTTAGGCCCCCAATTAGCTCCCCTGAATAATAAGACCTAGAACTGCCACTAAACATAACACTAAACATAACAATAAACTCAGACATAAAATAACCAAATATTTGCTCCTGCAAGGTAAATATTGTTCCTAATAAACAGAAATACACAGCGATTCTTTAAAAAGCACTTTACCTCTTTATTCTATTCCAGCAAATTTAAACAAAATGTAAGCAACAGGCCTTAAAAACAATTATGCAGATATGTCATGGCAAAGGTCCAATCTGCCCTACATGTTTCGGGTGTTCCTTATTCATGGACATAATTGGCTGCCATTTTACCCTGCCTAATATACATGATGCAATAATCCTATTGGGCTAGACCATTCCTGATGGTTAACCTCTTCAGTACCTTGTAATAACTAACATTGTCTTAACGTTATATAATTGTGCTTATTGTCTTGTTTGTAATAAGGTCATCTTCTTTAATACGTGTATCTTCATGTTATACATAAAACATTTAGACTATTTGTTTGATAGTTGTAAGAAATCTTACTTTATCTGATTAGATGACTTTAATACGAAAACCCCAAACATTATAACATCAAAGTGCTCATGTTATCCCTATTCAACAGCTCTGAAACAGTATGCGCATAAATGCCATTGTTTCAATTGTGTTGATAATGTATTGTTTCATTATTCTTCATGCTTCTATCAGTTCCCTTTTGTATTTATGCTTAGCCTATATTTATATAATAATCATTAGCATTTTTGCTTGACTTTATAAATATGTATCAGGGAGACATATGAGGTTAAGTGATTTAATGATTTTAATATTCTTATCATTCACATGTACATGTTAGAATGCCGGCACTCTTTATGTGCTCAATTGCTATCCTGCAATCTACTGTGCATTAGCTTCTCTTCCAGAAGTTGATGACATCTCCCTCTATGTTGAAGCCCTGGGGCCTCCTGGTTTTCAATTTGAAGATCCAGAATGCTTCATGAAGCATTAACCGTGCCGTTCTATCGCCCCCTCTTGGGTGGTTCTGGACACACTCAATCACTTGCCAAGACAGTGATGTCACATCACCCCCATGTGCAAATATAAAATGCTGTGAGAGTCCAGAGCATTCATTGTCGTGGGAGATATTCAAGTGCTCCCTTATTCTGGAGCGTGCTTCTCTTGTTGTGCACCCGACGTACTGCCCATTGCATAATGAGCACTCCACCAGATACACCACAAAGGTGGACCTACAATTGGTACAACTAGCTAAGTCAAAGATTGAAAGTTAGAGGCAACTTTGTAATGTTGACATGCTATGCACTTAGAGTAATAGCATTTAAAGTGTCCTTTGACATCTAGCCAGCTATTACTGGTCTTAGTTTTATTCCTCAACAAGCTAGGAGCTACCAAATTACCTATAGTGCAAGCACGCCTCGAAACAAAGTTGCATCCTTTCGATATATAATCCTTTAGGCTGTCTTCTGCTGTCAGTATAGGCAGATGTTTGCTGACTATGTTGCAGATGTCATTAAATTACAAGCTATAAGTAGGGATTAGTGTTGGTCTATGTTCATCATAACCTCTTCTGCCATCTTACTGGTCCCCCTCAACATGTTATTCCGGTCCAGTCTACTGACCTCCAGGTGCCCTCTATTAATCACTTTTTGTGAGTAGCCTCTCTCAGTCAGGAGCTGTTTTAATATTTTGCTTTCTTTGTTGAAGTCTTCTTCCAAGGCGCAGTTCCTTTTAATCCTCATGAACTGCCCCTTCGCAACCCCAAATCCTGTGTGATGAGGATGATTACTCCTTGCATGTAGCAAAGAGTTGGATGTGATGGGCTTACGATATAGAGTGGTAAGAATCCTTCCACTCGATACGCCCCCTTCAGTTTAACATCCAAATAAGGTACGGTTTCAACTTCAATCTGTGAGGTAAACTCCAGGTCTACCTCGTTAGAGTTGAGGTAGGCCAAAAAATTGTGTATTTCTTCAGCTTCTCCTACCCAGATAAATAAGAGATCATCAATGAATCTCTTATAGGTTTTAATGTTATCTCTGAATGGGTTCATACCTCCAAAGATGTGGGGCAGCTCCCACCAACCCATGAATAGGTTGGCATATGATGGGGCAAATTTAGCCCCAATCGCTGTCCCACATCTTTGGAGAGAAAAAGTTTGTTCAAATTTAAAGTAATTGTGGGTCAGGAGGAACGAGAGGGCCTCTACTATAAATTCTATCAAGTCGACATGAAACTGTTGTAGCATATATTTCACAGCTTTAATACCATGTACATGTGGAATAGCTGAGTAGAGACCCACTACATCCACCGTCACCCACATACAATCACTCCCCCACTCTACTCCCTCCATGATTTTCATAAGGTGGGTAGTGTCCTTAAGGTAAGATGGCAGAAAATGAATAATCGGCTGCAGAAGGGACCCAATCCAACCTGATAGTTTCTCAAAAAGGGAACCCTATACCCAAAACTACCGGTCTACCTTTTATCCCCTCCAAGGTTTTATGCACCTTGGAGAGCTGATGGAATATAGGGATTTTTTGTACCATTAAAAAGTCAAAGGTTTCAGGATCAAAGAATACCCTCATCAGACTGTCATCCAATAAATGTCGTAACTCAACCCCAAATTTCTCTGTTGGATTATAACTCAATTCGCTATATACCTGCGTGTCTGTAAGCTGTCGTAGAGCCTCTCTTACATATTCATTCCTTCCCATCACAACTATACAGCCCCCCTTGTCTGCCTGTTTTATTACATTGTCTTCCCTTTTGCCCAGCTGATTCAATGCCATTTTATGGCCATGGCTCAAATTTTGTGTGGTTTTATTAGGTTGTTCTGAGAGTTTGATCAGATCCTCTTCTATTTGGCAATGAAACGCCTCCAAGAAGAGTCCCCTGATTCTAGTAGGATAGAAGACGGACTTGGGCTTAAAACCGTGTGTCTTGTCTTGACTGTACTGCCGGGGTATGAGCTAAGAGCCCCTAGCTTGTGAAGGGTCAAATAGTCCACACCCTCCTTGAAATCTATAATGTCTGATATATTAGAGACGCTAGATTGACCTTCTACCATATCATGTGTGCTCAAGGCATTATAAATTGCTTCAATATCTTCTGTGGTGTCATGACCCCAGAAGAATTTCTTCAGTTTTAGGTCACTAACGAGCCTGTTAATATCGACAATAGTTTCAAAGAGATTACATTTATTTGTGGACCCCAATCCCAAACTTAACACCTCTATCTGTGGGTCAGTTAGTTCAAATTTTGACAAATTTATAACTTTCAAACCTTGTACTTGTTGCGCACATTTCTCCTTGGTTGGGCCCTGACTTTTACCTTTTCTTCTAGGCCTGTGTTTCCTCCTCCTTCTATTCCTTTGGGGGCTATCTGAAAAACCTGCTCCTTAGTGGCCACTACTGTCTGCATTGCAAACGCTGGTGATCTAATATCTCCTTCATTATTATTAGTAGGGAATTTACGCAGTCTTAACCCCCTGGGTATCAAATCAAGGGTAAAATATTTTTCCAAGGACCTTTGGTCCCACCAAGTTTTGTATTTTTTCACTAGAGTGCGCTCCATGGCCAAAAATACATTGCTGTTGTATTGTTCCTCTACAGTTTTTTCTTCCACTCTATTCTGCATTCTTACCAGCTATGTAACCGTTTTCGCTTCCAGCATTCCTTTTACCCCTTTGTTCACTATTCTTGATCCCATTTCTTTCACTCTTCCATGCTTCCTCTCATTTTTATGCCAGCACTATCTTCTCCTGCCCCATTTGTACTCAATTGAAGTGACATTTAAGTATTTTTTTTAATTTTGTTCACCTGAGAGATGATTTTTTATAATGTATCACCTCCAAAAACACACGTTCCTATTCTGAAATAAGCATTTCGTTTTAATGTTTGTGGGGCATGAGATTCAGTAGCAGATCTACTCAACAGAAGCCGCTGGTGCAATACTCAAAATTCTTTGAGTATTGATGCATAGTATAGATAAGCTTGACCTGCAACCTGCACTAATAAAAGGCTCTCTTGCAATAGGATTGTACACATACTACACACCCTATGAATAGACCGGTTGCTATGGCCCCCCAGCACTTGGGCCCTGGTGTCACTGCACCTGCTGCACCAATGGTAGTTCCACCCCTACCACCAATAATGCTATTTTTTTCATGCAGAAGTGCTCTTTCATATGCACAATATGATATTTTACAGTTTAATTTTATTTTATCAAAATTGTCTGTCTTGTTCTTCTCCTATATATAACCCTATATATTTGTATAGCACCACAAAACAAGGATAAAAAAATCCACAATATTTGTTGCATTCTTCCAAGAACCATACACAAACTATTCTTTAATTAAATAAAAGATCAAGATCAAAGAAAACAAGCTTTTTCATTTATGCATTTACTCTAAAGCAGTGTTTCCTAAATCCAGTCCTCGGGACCCTTTACAAGCCAGATATTTATTATATCTGAACTAGAGCACAGGTGAAATAATCAGCTCACCCATCAACTGATTATTTCACCAGTTCTTTAGTTAAGGTATAATAAATATCTGGCCTGTTAAAGGTTCTGATGATGGAGTTGGGAAACACTGTTCTAAAGGTGGTAAAAGGCTTTCTTGCAGGTGGAACCGACCTCAAATTCATTGGTTTACACTATTCAATAGTGACCCAGCAATGTTCTTTTTAGTTGTTTGAGTTATGTGTCATCCAAGAAGTATGAAAGTTTAACATTTGTTTTTTCACAATCCTGACCATATTTAAAAATAAATACATTAAAAAAGATATGTTTGTTCTGATACTGGCTTGTAGCAGTAGCGCTATCTACTACTTTAACTTTATTTAAAGGGAAGGTAAACTAAATCAAAGTTTACAAAGCAGCCGTTTTGTTTAAAAATTTACCTTTCTTCTCTTCACAGCCGGAGCAGCTTTCCCTGCCCACAGATCCTCTCTTCACACATCAGCAATGATTAATCCGGCTTCCTCCAATCATGGCATGGCCTCAGGCAATGATTCCCCTGGGGGGAAAAGCCGTGATTGGAGGAAGCCGGATTAGTAATTTCTGACGTGTGAAGAGAGGATCTCTGTGCGGGGGAAGCTGCTCCGGCTGTGAAAAGAAGAAAGGTACGTTTTTAAAACAAAATGGCTGCTTTTTAAACTTTAGTGAATGAAAGTGCCCCTGTTTTTAATAGTATTTTTAAAAACTGGGCTTTCATTCATCAAATTTTACCTTCACTTTAAGGTTAAGCAACTGTTCCTTTGTTGGCCTGAAGATGCTCCTCATAGTAAATAGCAGGTGAATGGATTTTCGTTAACAGATTACAAACAATCCCATAACCATAAACAAAAATTTGATGAAAGTAAATAAAATTATTATTGTTTTTTCATCTAAAACAAATTATTTTGCTTGTGCACATGTCCAATGTAAACTATGCTTGAATAATTTATTATCACAGTGATGTTTAGGGGTAAAACAGTTTTGACATTAGTATCATCATATTGTCCTTGGCTTGTACATCTCCTATACATGCCAGCATATTGATCCCACCTTATTCATTATATTTGGACATTTTTTTGGTGGTTTTGTGTTGAATATTTATAATTTGCATAAAAATAATGTAACATCATTTTTTAATTTTTTTTTAAATCTTCATGAATAGGTTTCTACAGAATCACAAAGCACAAATAATAAAAAAAAAGTTTTAAACCCATAATTTCACTGTATCTTTAATATTACAGCCTCTTCAAAATTTATGGTGGCCCATCTGTCACAGTAAGTTTTTGGAGTAAGAATCAATACAATTTACAAGGGCAGAGCATATGCAGTATGTAGTATGCAGATGTTGTCATCTAAAAACAGTCATTGTAGGAATCTAATTATTCACACATTCTCACGTCAACAGCAAGTCAAGAATTACAAAATTACTGGTTTAGATCTGCAGAGATGTGCAGTGGGAACTGGCCGCTTGCAAATGAGCATAGTCTGTGATTGCATTAAGAAACGTAAACATGCTAATGGTTCTTGTAATGCAGAGAGGGATGAAAGATGCGTATTCTCATTGAGTATAACAGTGCTCCATGGGGAATATATGCCCTTCAAGAGTTAATGTAACCGTTTCTATCCTGGAGAGATAAAAAAAAACACAATACAAAGCATAGCTGACCACTATGATAGGGAGATAATGTATTACTGTTATATCCTTTCTCTGTTACAGAAACTTCCTTTACCATGCTTACTATGGTGGATCCTCACACAGGAACAGTTTATTACACCTTTTATGACCAGTACAATTACCAATTTATCAAGTCTCTCACTTGTTTGTTGGTATCTCAAACATGGGGCAAGATTACATATGCGGCGTCGCCCGCAAAAGCCGGCGCTGCCGCTTTTTACGCAGCTTTGGTATTACATATACAGCGCCGCATATAAATGCGGCACATATATATTTCACCCGTTGGCCGCAATTTTTACTCCCATAAGCTAACATTGAACCACATCGCAAATCGGTATCACATATTCAGCGCAAGGACTTAAGCGGCAAAAATGGAGAGATTTTTCTCCATTTTCACCTCGCCACACATAGGCAGGCGCAGCAAGCCTTACGCTGAGTATGTGAGCACCGTAGCTCCCGTAACTGCCTGAAAATATTAACTAACACCTAACACATGCGCAATATCTATCTACCTCCTGAAAATAACTAAAACCTAACGCATGCGCAATATCTACCTGTCAACCGCAATAACTAATAAACTATATTAACACCTAATCTGCCAACCCACACATCGAAAAACATCTAATTAACTTATTAACCCCTAAATTGCCATCACGCCACAATGCAATATACCTTAATAAACTATTAACCCCTAATCCGCCATTCACCCATATCGCAAAGAACCTCTTAAAACTATTAACCCCTAAACCGCCATCCCCCACCAAGGCAATAAACTTAATTAACCTATTAACCCCTAATCCACCAAACCCACACAACGCAATAATCCTATTAAAACTATTAACCCCTAAACTGCCAAACCCACAAAACACAAATAACTAATTAAATTAAAATATATGTATTAAGAGGGCGCTAAACAAAGCTTAAGACACTTACATTCATCGGCATAAAAATAAATTTATTTATGATCTTAATATCAATGCATATAGTCATAAACTAATAAGACCTGGGACGTCTCCCTATGGTCTAAGATACAGTGATTAAAATATTTTAAAGTAAAACATTAAAACATATACCTTATTTGTATATGAGTGGCAGTATTACCACCTCACAATCCTAAAAAAAATGCATTTTGCAAATAGATGTGCAAGACTTACTGGGTCTAGATATTTAATACCACCTTATATTGTATCTAGATATAACGTATAGTAGATGTTTGAACAAATACCAGAGTGTCCCAGTTAATGTATAGCAATTTCAAAGTTAATTAGTTCTCAGAGATATCCGTTTTGTGCAGATATACATTCAAGTGTGCTACTAAGTACCTTACTTCAGTGAAGTTTTTGTCAGAATGGATCCTGTGGAGGGGTATGCCCGACGTCCTGTTGTACCTGTAACAGACAGGCTGGCTCACTTACCCTCCTCGTAGCATTAAAATGTATCAGCTTGCTCCCATGTGATCGTATGATTACGTCACAGATTGTAACGGTTTTTCAAATGCAGTCGATCACCGATACAGGGTGAAAAGTGACTCCAAGTTAATTCATTGTACTTGCTCTTAGTGCTATATAGCACGCAAGTCCAGAATAGTGGATATGACTTATAAGTTGATTTGATGACGATATTGGATATAACCCGGGTTATGTATATCTTGTTAACTGTAAAATTCTTGGTGGGATATACCTCATCCTGTGTGAATATAGCTGTTTTAAACTTCAACGCGTTTCACCCTGTTATGGGCTTTTTCAAGATAGGTTATAGGCAGGTATACTGAGTCTTTTATAGGCATGTGAGACCTTCTTATTGGTCCATTGTTAATTGGTTTTGTTTAAGGTGGTATTTTTTTCTTTTTCAATTGCTCATTTTTAAAAAAGGTGGTATATTGCTAATTTGTACAAACACTTAAACAACATTGATTTAAAACATACAAATCTAATAAAAAGTATTGTTTACATCAGTTTTTTCACATGATAGTTAGAAAAAAACATATATAGTATATGTGACATATTACTATGACTGGCAATAATAATATAGGTGTTAGATCTATCCTTAAAGTGAATGTAAATTTTGATGTTTAAGTGCCCGGTTTTTAAAACTTTGATTAAAAACAGGGGCACTTTAATTCATCAAAATTTACATTTCACTCCTGTTGTGACAAAAAACTTACCTTTTAAACTTCACAGCAGCTGCTGCTTCCTCCGGTCTCACAAGCCATTTCTAATGACAGAAATGATTGATAAGCCATCCTCCAATCACAGATTCCCCCCCGGGGGATTCAGTGTCTGATTCACTGCTGTGATTGGAGGAAGCCAGATACCTCATTTTAGACCCAGGAAGAGGCTTTGAAACAGGTGGAGGAAGCTGGAGCTGCTGTGAAGATTAAAAAGTAAGTTTTTTTTTCACAACAGGAGTGAAATGAAAATATTGATGAATTAAAGTGCCCCTGTTTTTAATCAAAGTTTTAAAAACCGGGCACTTTAGCATCAAAATTTACATTCACTTTAATAGTCCATATACATGTTATGAAATAGAATGTTATAAATTCTACATATGTTATATATATTCAGATTGTTCATTTAAATAGGAATGGAGATAAATCAAGCTCTCAGTTGAGACCTTTTGGGTATAGTGTGTCAAATGTATAAATAAGTTCAGCTTCTTTGATCAGTAATCTTTTTTTCAATATCTCTCCCCCCCCTCCAATTCATAGGCACTTTCTTTATACCCCAATATTTAAAATCACTAATTTTACACTTATGTACATCTTTACAATGTATATTCTCCACTTCATTCTCTATATTACACAGGTGTCCCCTGATTCTATCTTGTAAACACCTTTTTGTCTCACCCAGATAGAACAAATTACATGTACATTGCAGTATGTAGATTATGTTTTTATTTGAACATCTTATAAGGTCTTTAATGATGTATTCTTCATTTATATTTGTTATCATGATACTTTTTTTCTTTGTGCTCTGCATGTATAGCAGAATTTTTTTTTTACCTGATAGATCAGTGTCTACTAGTTTCCTTATACCTTTCTTCTTATTTTGTTTTAGATCACTTGGGGCTATCATTGATTTCAAATTATTTGCCCTTTTGAAAACAAATTTTGGTTTTGGTGTCAACCCATCCCCTATTATAGGATCTGCTTTCAGCAGGTGCCAATGTTTATTAATAATCTTCTTGATTAGCCCATGGTCAGCCTTATAGTTTGTAATAAATTGGACTTTTAAAGTAGTGTCAGTCTCTATTCCCTCATCTGGTTTCTTTTTGTATTCAAGGAGACTCTTTCCATATTCTTTGCTCTTATTACTGAATGATTTATGTATTTATCTTTATAGCCTCTTGCATAAAATCTCTCTATTAGAGATAGGGTCTGGCTCTCAAAGTCTTCCATACACGAACAGTTCTTTCTTATTCTTATACATTGTCCTATTGGGATATTTTCTTTCCATCGATTCAAATGGCAGCTTTCTGCATGCACATAGGTATACTACTGGTTTAAAGTGCATTCTGGTCTCTTTTTTATCTTCTACTACCATAATGCCCAGATCTAAAAAAGTGACACAGTGTTTGCTATAATTGTGGGTAAAGGTTAAGCTTTGTGTATTATTATTCATATCTTCAAACATTTTCAACATTTCTAATTCGGGTCCACGCCAGATGATCAGAAGGTCATCTTTGTATCTTTTATAGAGTACGAGGTTTGCACCATAGCTGCCACTATTGAAAAACGTTTCTTCCCATTCTCCCATGAAGAGGTTGGCATAGCTTGGTGCATACCTCGTACCCATCGCTGTGCCTTCTATTTGTAGGTAATACTTTCTGTCAAAGGCAATAATAAATGTATTAACCCCTAATCCGCCATCCCCCAACAACGTAAAGTTGGGTTAAACACATAGTTAAATACAGATTGAGAGCCACAGAGCCTCAGAGAACCGCTGATCCTGAGCTGAAATGGCCAGAGACTGTGTAACTGCCACTGCTAATTGGCTGACTGGCAGTTTCCGCTCGGCTTCAGCAGTTCTCTGCAGCTTCCAAATGTACCTTGCAGGGGTTAAACAGGGGTCACTAGTGATAAAATTATATGTTATAACAAATTAGAGGATGTTATTTTTCAAACTTAGGGGCCTATTTATCAAAGCATCAACTATGTTGCATTTGCCGGCATCAATACGCTCGCCAAACATCGCTGCCGCGGATCTGAATACGATCTCCTTATTTATCAAAAAAGCTGTCAAAAACACGTGTGTCAAGTACGGTGCAAAGAGCATCGGACTGGTGTTAACTAACAGTCATCGATGTTGCGGTTATTCAGGTTTTTCCCAACTTTATTTATACCATTTCATTACTGTCCATGAAAAAGCTCATTTCTCTAAAGCTAATCTTTTATTTTTCAACGGTTAATGTCCAAGAAATAGCTACATTTATACATCAATAATAAATATCTGATAGAAAGTTATTTTTATGTTTATTTGTTATACAAAAAAATCTGTTATATGATATTTTCACATAAATTAACGTGCATTTGTATTTCTAGAAGTCATGATATGCTTTTATCTCATATTTTTTTTTATGATTAATGCTAGAATTTGTACATATATATTTGCACATAATTGTATATATGTGTGTATGTGTGTGTGTGTGTTACAAACATATTTACATGTCCCTAAATTCCCTTTTTTTGTTCTAAACAATGTTGTCTTTCATTTCTCTGTGTTTATTTATACCACTATATGCATATAGAGTAAATGTATTATTATTCTGAGCAGGAATAATTGCAAATATAACATGTATTCAGAGTATCATATGTATTTATTTGCAATCAATTGATATTTTAAGAGCTGGTCCAGTTTTCTCTCTGTACCTGTGTAACCCCTCCTGATTGCAATCTAGTTTTAAAAACCACCCCTTCACAGGTGTTATAAAATGGGCTTGCATATAAGATGACATTTCTTACGGAAAAAGAAATTCAAGAGAAGTAAGTAATACACAGAAAATAGCATGACAGTAAAGAGGTGATTTTAATTTCTGCTGTATCTGAATCATAAGAGTTTAATGTTAGGTGGGCTATCCCTTTGAGCTATTATCTAAAGATTATATGAATTCAAATTTTAAAATCCTTGTCTAAAATATTACACTGTGTGTCCTAATGTCAGCATCAATGTTTATCTTTAATTCTAAATTCATATATGCATACTTTCAAAGTATAATACACAATGTAACAAATGGCACTTACAAGTTCTGATGAGTGATCAATGACACAAGTATCAAGCATTTTGATTCGTTAATGATAGTTTAAAATGTATATTTGAATCAGATTGGCTGATGTCATAAATCATGTGATTATGCATGTTCCAATAAAAAGTGGTTGAAAAATTCACTAGTGTGTGGGTTGTTTAGGAGTTTATGTCATAATTGGTGCGAATAGTGTTGAGTCAAAAATGGCGCAAAGTGGAGAGTGGGACTTGTGTTACATGGCTTAAACATGGTGCACATAGATTTTTCAAAAAAATAAAAAGGAAGTTAGCTATATTATGTTGTGTATTTATTTCATTTTTATCTCTATATCTATTAGTGCAACAATTTTGGGGCAAAACTTTGCACCAAATTTGTAGAAATAATATTGTCCACTAGCTTTGTAATGAGAGACAAATTTGTAGCATAATCCATAAGTAGTAATGTATTTTTCATTTTTATCCCTATATCTACTAGTGCACCAAATGTGGAGCAATAATATTGTTTGACTTCGAAAGGGTATACAAATTTAATAGGGTTTCTAATTTACTTTTATTATGTCATATGCTTCATTCTCTTATTGCATCGAACATAAGCTTTCTGTGTTTTCCGACTTCCATTGAGTTCTATGGTATCCGCAACCTCAAGGGTAACGGATTGAAAACTTGGTACGCTGAGTCGGAAAAGACGCAAGCGTAAATGTAGAATTTTTGATAACTTAGTGAGAGGTTCAAATAGTGTCGATTAGAAGGACGAATGAACACAATTCCGCTCGAATACCACTGTTTTCAACTCGCATCGATCTGCGTCGGATTGAGATAGCAGGATCGTATATTACGTCACAAATTTCAACATTTGCCGATCTTGACGCTTTGATAACTATGGCGGATCAATCTCGCGACAATTATGATGCGGAATTCCAGTGTATTTTCAGTTGACGCTTTGATAAATATGCCTCTATGTGGTCTTTCACTTAAATACATTTCTGTGATTATTTTTGATTAAAAAGTGTGAAATATCTATCCATCAGCACACACATATACACACACACACATATATACTGTATATTTCAGTAGGATACCCTGATGTTTCTGTGTGAGCAAGCTAGATCAGTTAAGTTTAATATAAAATACCTATATCTGCACACAGTACATAGACTCTTATTTACAAAGAAATGTACATGTTTCATTAGAACTGCATTAAATTTTAATCACAGGACTATATGTATTGATCAAAATATACTTCCTCTTGGCATCAGAGACATGAATCTTGCAAAGATCTATCATTTCCAAGAATAAGTGAAACCTCTGTCTCAGTTACAGGAGAAATGACCCAGGATTTAATGAATTTTAACTCATTCTGTATTGAATAATATAAGGGAGATTTTAACTCTTTACAGACAAGGGTAGCGTTCACCAAAACCAAAGATTTTTTCCTCATAGGATCAAGGCCCCATATAAAGAGCCAATTGATTACCTCTGTATGTCCTGTGACCCTGGTTGTCACCCGAAGATCTGTATGCTGAGAACCAAACAGATCTTTAGGTTAAAGGAAAAGCTACATGTGACAGCCACTCCTGATTGGATGACAGGCTATGGGACTTTATTCTTGTATTTAACCACTTCGGTGGTTAAAGACATAAGGCCAGATTACAAGTGGAGCACTAACAGTTACGCACAAGCAAAAATGGGTCTATCACAGGTTTTCCCGCACGTATTATTATAATTATCAGGTATTTGTAGAGCACCAACAGATTCCGCAGCGCTGAATTACAAGTTGAAAGCAAACGCAATCGCTTGAGCACAATTGAAGTTAATGCTTGTCGGGACAGCACGTCCTCAAAGCTCTGGTTAACTGTTTCACAAAACAAAAAAGTAGCTCAAAACACATAAAAAATACATTACAATTTATAGTTACTCTCATAATAACACTAATAAGAATTATTTTAAAAAAATAATGCACAAACAAGTTTTAAGGGCTCAAAGATATGAGGTTTCAGGGCTTTAACATTGAGATAGTTACATACATGTCTAAATATATATATATATATATATATATATATATATATATATATATATAAATATATATATATGTTTATTTGTGTGTACATATGTTTTGTTTATTTATATGTGTATATATGTATTTACATAAATACATATATACACACATATATAAGTGCATTGGAGCCCTTTGCATTTAAGTAGATGAAAATATGTAATAACATGTTTATGCAATATTTATATTTAATAAAGTGTTATACTATGTATTTACTGTAAATATTTGACATTCCAGTATTTATAAATAGATATTCCTATTTATAGCTGTATATATCTATACCTATAGATATATAGGAAAATATATATATTGTACTAAGAAAACGTCAGATATATGTTGAAATATGTATTTATGAATACATAAAACATATTCTGCTATGTGAAGAACATTGGAATGTGAAATATTAATCTTTCCATGTCGGGTTAGTGCATGCAGGAATATGAGATCGGGTTTGTGCACAAGTAGGATGTTAGGTTTTTTCCACTTTTTTTGCTCTATTCACTTTTATAGGGAAATCTATCTATCTATCGGGTACTTATAGAGCGCAAACTAATCACCTGTGAGGGTCTCAAGGCGCTAAAGGAAAGCGGATAGGAGGAGGGGGGGAGGGGATGAGCATCAGTCAAAGAGCCAGGTTTTGAGGGCCGAGGTCCTTTCTGAACTTTGTAAGGGAAGTGGATTGTCTGAGGTGAAGCGAAAAGGGTGTTCCATGTCTTTGATGCCATGTGAGAGAAGGAAATAGGTTATCACGCTAATTCTAAGTTTGGCTTTTCATGTTAGTGCATGAGCAAAACTTTTTACTTTCAATTTGTAATACGAGCGCCACCCGATGCGCTCAAAAAGCTTACTTCTAGCAGAGTCAATACTCATGGGGTAGTGTTAAATTCCGCTCCACTTGTAATCTGGCCCATTGTAAGCTAGCATGCTGCAAAAAATTACAGCATGCAATGTTTTTAAACATTAAAATCTCTTGATCATTAATTTAATTTGAATGTAGTTTCAAACACAGTTATTAACTGTAACAGAAACACCTGTGTAGGAAGAATAAAACTGGGTGAGGAACTTCCAAACTGCTAAAAAAAGATGTTGCTGACGACAACTTAATGTCAAAAGTCATACACCATGGTAAGACGGGACACAGTTATAAAGGTAGTTATACTGCGTCAGCAATGTCTCTCCCAGGCAGAAATTTCAAGGCAGACAGGGGTTTCTAGCTATGCTGTCCAAGCTGTTCTGAAGAAGCACTAAGAAATAGGAAACTTTGAGGACAGTAGACACAGTGGTTGGCCTAGGAAACTCAGTACAGCAGATAAAAGATACATCACGCTTACTTCCCTTCACAATCTGAAGAACTCCAGCAGTGCCATCAGCTCAAAATTAGCAGAAACCAGTGGGACCTTGCACACTCATCTAACTCTACTACTACCGTCTGGAAAAGCTTGGTCAGAAGAGGTCTTCATGGAAGATTTGCAGCCAAAAAAACATACCTCTGGCATGTAAACAAGGCCAAGCGACTTAACTATTCACGAAAACACAGGAACGAAGGTGCAGAAAAATCACAGCAGGTGCTCTAGTCGGATGAGTCAAAATTTTAAATATATGGCTGTAGCAGAAGGCAGTTTGTTCACCAAATGGCTGGAGAGCCATACAAGAATAAGTGTCTGCATGTTGTAGGTTACTTGAACATATGGGGCTGCATTTCTGCAAATGGAGTTGAGTATTTGGTCAGAATGAATGGTCTCCTTAATGATGAGAAGTACAGGCAGATGCTTATTCATCATACAATACCATCAGGGAGGTATCTGATTGGCCCCGAATATATTTTGCAGCATGACAACAACCCTAAACATAGAGCCAAAGTCATTAGGAACTATCCCTACAGAGCACGGATCTTAACGTTATTGAGTCTGTCTGGGATCACATAAAGAGACAGAAGCAACTGAGGCTGCCTAAATCCACAAAAGAACTGTGGCTAGTACTCCAAGATGTTTGAAACAACCTTCCTGTCGAGTTCCTTAAAACACTGTGCGCAAGTGTATCTAGAAGAATTTATGCTGTTTTGGAGGCAAAGGGTTTGATTTAAATTTTCCCTCTGCTCACTCACTTTGCATTTTGCTAATTGATAAAAATAAACTATTAAAATTTTTATTTTTTAAAGCATTCTTATTTAAAAGCAATTTTTCACACCTGCCTAAAACTTTTGCACAGTACTATATGCTGTATAATTCATAATTCATATTTTAGTTCTCTCTTTTTAGAGATAAGATATTATAAGACTTTAAGCTCTGCCTTTCTTATAATTTATTTCTACTTTGGTAATTTAAATTGAGTTCCATTTTCATTTTAATTAATTACTGTTTGTAGTTCTCATTAGCTATTGTTATGTGGCAATTGTACATTTATTTTGGGAGTTTTCTATTATTTCCTATGTGGTGACTTAATAATAAGACTTTCAGATGCCATTCTAGGTTCTTTATCTTTCAGTGTCTTTTAACTTGTTTGCTTAAATGGTGAGAGAAGTGATTATGTTGTAAAGGATATTCAGTTTATGCATACAACAAAGAAGGACCCATGTTACATTGCTTCACAATGCTTGTACAAAGTGCTTTGCCTATTTCACAGTGTTTAAAAATTTGAAGTAACTGCACCCTTCAAAAGCTTTGATCTCTTGAGAACCCATTTTCATAGCTCCCAACATTTCCCTGGGGTTTTCTGGGACAAGGAGGTGAGGGGGAAATAGTAGGGGGTGGGACATTGGGTCATTGGCTTTTCATTGGCTGAGGTTTGTGTGTCATGGGTGGAGTTTGGTGGGATTTGTCGTGCTGTGGGCAGAGCCAGTAGATCCTAGAGATTTGCTGTGACTGATATAGCTATAGAAGGGGCAGTAGGTTTGGAGGTCTGCATTTTGGCCTGTTTTAAGTGCAATATCTTAACTGTTTGCACTGCTTTTTTAATGTTGACATTTTTGTGCATGCTCAGATCACGTTTTTAAATTATTAAACACAAATTAAGTACGATCAACAGAATGTTAATTTATTACTGGAAATAAGTGTTAGTACTTTTAAATATATTAATTATAAAATAACAGAATATAAATAGCACTTATGTAATAAATTGAAATAAATGTTTGCACACAAAAAAATCTGCTTGCAATCACATTAAGCAGTCATCATGATCAGCATTGAATTAATTAAGTAAAAGTAAAAGGATATAGTCCTTCAAGCCTACAGGATGAGATTTCCTCCAGATTGTTTTTAGTGCTGGGTTAATCCTGGAAATAGACCTCAAGGGAAAAAAGGAAACAGACAATAGTGAAGTCTGTTTTAACAAACAAATGTTTTTTTAAGTGGTCAGGTACTCACACACTTTTGAGCTATTACTCAGTTCTTAGTGGTTAGGTAGGTAGGTATCTTTGAAAAAGCCACTAGGAAAGTGGTAAAACGATTGATGGAGTTTATTGTTTTTAACCCCTTAGTGACCACAGCACTTTTCAATTTTCTTACCATTTGGGACCAGAGCTGTTTTTACATTTCTGCAGTGTTTGTGTTTAGCTGTAATTTTCCTCTTACTCATTTACTGTACCCACACATATTATATATTGTTTTTCTCGCCATTAAATGAACTTTCTAAAGATACCATTATTTTCATCATATCTTATAAATTACTATTAAAAAAAAAAAATATGATGAAAAAATTGAAAAAAAATACTTTTTCAAAATTTGACCTCCAAAATCTGTTACACATCTACAACCACCAAAAAACACCCATGCTAAATAGTTTCTAAATTTTGTCCTGAGTTTAGAAATACCCAATGTTTACACGTTCTTTGCTTTTTTTTTGCAAGTTATAGGGCCATAAATACAAGTTGCACTTTGCTATTTCCAAACCACTTTTTTTTTCAAAATTAGCGATAGTTACATTGTAACACTGATATCTGTCAGGAATCCCTGAATAACTCTTCACATGTATATATGTTTTTTTTAGTAGATAACCCAACTAGGCCCATTTTGCTGTATTTCATGCCACCATTTCACTGGCAAATGCGATCAAATAAAAAAAATTGTTCACTTTTTCACAAACTTTTTCACAAACTTTAGGATTCTCACTGAAATTATTTACAAACAGCTTCTGCAATTATGGCACAAATGGTTGTAAATGCTTCTCTGGTATACCCTTTGTTCAGAAATAGCAGACATTTATGGCTTTGGCATTACTTTTTGGTAATTAGAAGGCCGCTAAATGCCGCTGCGCACCACACTTGTATTATGACCAGCAGTGAAGGGGTTAATTAGGTAGCTTGAAGGGATCTTGCAGGGTTAATTTTAGCTTGTGTGTAGTGTAGTAGACAACCCAAAGTATTGATTCTAGGCCCATTTTGGTATATTTCATGCCACCATTTCACCGCCAAATGCGATCAAATAAAAAAATCGTTAACTTTTTCACAAACTTTAGGTTTCTCGCTGAAATTATTTACAAACAGCTTGTGCAATTATGGCACAAATGGTTGTAAATGCTTCTCTGTGATCCCCTTTGTTCAGAAATAGCCGATATATATGGCTTTGGAATTGCTTTTTGGTAATTAGAAGGCTGCTTAAAGGGACACTGAACCCAAATTTTTTCTTTTGTGATTCAGATAGAGCATGAAATTTTAAGCAACTTTCTAATTTACTCCTATTATCAATTTTTCTTCGTTCTCTTGGTATCTTTATCTGAAAAAGAAGGCATCTAAGCTTTTTTTTTTAGGTTCAGAACTCTGGAGAGCACTTTTTTATTGGTAGATGAATTTATCCACCAATCAGCAAGGACAACCCAGGTTGTTCACCAAAAATGGGCTGGCATCTAAACTTACATTCTGGCATTTCAAATAAAGATACCAAGAGAATGAAGAAAATTTGATAATAGGAGTAAATTAGAAAGCTGCTTAAAATTTCATGCTCTTCCTGAATCACAAAAGAAAAAATTTGGGTTCAGTGTCCCTTTAATGCTGCTGAGCACGACACTTCTATTATGCCCAACAGTGAAGGGGTTAAATTAGGTAGCTTGTAGGGTTAATTTTAACTTTAGTGTAGAGATCTGTCTGCCGGTACTAAAATAAAAGGCTTTTTTATTTTGTATATAGAATTATATATATATATATATATATATATACAAACATATATATAAAATGCTTAGTTGGATCCCCCTTAGCCCCACAGCTCTCTAACCCTCCCGCTTCTAGCTAATTGCCACCATCTTGGGTACTGGCAGCTGCCAGTTTGGTCAAAATTGGGCTTTTTTTATAATTATACCCCATTTTTCTGTAGTGTAGCTGCCCCCTCAATACTCTTCCCCTTCCCCCACCCAGATCCCTTTCCCAATAATTAATTATTTATTTCCCCCCTCCCTCTCCCTCCTTCACTCTATATTATACTCGAGTCTGTACTAAATAGCGCACGTGCGCGATCCCGTCCCCCTTGCGCGCTCCTGACGACCACACCGCACTGCCGCAGCCGGATCCCAGCTGAGAGGATGTGAACCAGTGATGAGCCGCCCACCCGCCTCCCTTGTATCCCTCCCACGCCACCAACGATCGGCACCATCACTGGCCCTGAAAGCAATACCCTGAAAGCGTCTGGAAGCGATCACAATCCCAGAAGATGTGCACTGGGCATGTCCTTGGTCATTAACTGACACTTTTTGTAGGACGTGCCTGGCACGTCCTCAGTTGTTAAGGGGTTAAGGACATTATAAGGACTGTTTTACTGCTGCGTTGCTTGGTTATTCCACTTTTCAGTTCATTGTGCATGTGGTATGTTCATGATAAATGTTACTGAGCTGAAGACACAGTATTGTCCTTTGTCCTGTAAATTTTATATACATTTTATGTATTTTAATAAATATTTTTCTTATACGCTATTGTTCCTGTTTTATCTGGGGGAAGCTGAGGAGCTGCCTGCTTAAAGGGACAGTATACACCAATTTTCATATAACTGCACGTTACAGATACTACTATGAAGAAGAATATGCTGATATAAAAATCCAGTATAAAACCTTTTAAAAACTTACTTAGAAGTTCCCAGTTTAGCACTATTGATGAGGTTGACTGGGACACCTTCTGAAAGAGTCTGGGAAAGCAGAAGAGCAGACCCTCCCCTACTTCCCTGCATATGAAGAGACAGATAACATAAACAGGAGCCAGCAGGAGTCTGTAAACGCGTGTATACATCTGACACTGTGGAGCTTGGTTAGGAGTCTGAAAATAAACAAAACTATACATTGTTACAAAACAAATCCCTGATAGGCTGTATGAATGGATCATCTAAAAAACATGTATGCAAAGAAAAATCTAGTGTACAATGTTTCTTTAATCACTTAGTGCTAAATTATAGCTCATTGCTTTGTACCAGTCAATTAGACTATAGTCCCCATTGAAAAAAACGGTCTTCATTATTGTTTGTTTTGTTATTTCTCTGCATAATGGGAAGACCTTCACCAAGAGGGAGTGCCGAGGGGCTTGATACCTACCTGCCTAACCACTAAGAGCTGAGTTCTAGCTCAAAAGTGTGTGAGTACCTGACCAATCATAAAAACATTGGTTTGTTAAAACGGACTTCACTATTGTCTATTTCCCTTTATTCCCCTGAGGTCTATTTCCAGGATTAACCCAGCACTCAAAAGAATCTGGAGGAAATCTCAACTTGTGGGATTGGAGGACTATATCCTTTTACTTTATTTTACACAATTTTATTTGGTATTTTCCCTATTTATTTGTGTATAAGTTTATATTTGAGTGAATACACACAAACACACACACACACACACACACACACACATATATATATATATATATATATATATATATATATATATATATATATATATATATATACAGGGAGTGCAGAATTATTAGGCAAGTTGTATTTTTGAGGATTAATTTTATTATTGAACAACAACCATGTTCTCAATGAACCCAAAAAACTCATTAATATCAAAGCTGAATATTTTTGGAAGTAGTTTTTAGTTTGTTTTTAGTTTTAGCTATTTTAGGGGGATATCTGGGTGTGCAGGTGACTATTACTGTGCATAATTATTAGGCAACTTAACAAAAAACAAATATATACCCATTTCAATTATTTATTTTTACCAGTGAAACCAATATAACATCTCAACATTCACAAATATACATTTCTGACATTCAAAAACAAAACAAAAACAAATCAGTGACCAATATAGCCACCTTTCTTTGCAAGGACACTCAAAAGCCTGCCATCCATGGATTCTGTCAGTGTTTTGATCTGTTCACCATCAACATTGCGTGCAGCAGCAACCACAGCCTCCCAGACACTGTTCAGAGAGGTGTACTGTTTTCCCTCCTTGTAAATCTCACATTTGATGATGGACCACATGTTCTCAATGGGGTTCAGATCAGGAGAACAAGGAGGCCATGTCATTAGATTTTCTTCTTTTATACCCTTTCTTGCCAGCCACGCTGTGGAGTACTTGGACGCGTGTGATGGAGCATTGTCCTGCATGAAAATCATGTTTTTCTTGAAGGATGCAGACTTCTTCCTGTACCACTGCTTGAAGAAGGTGTCTTCCAGAAACTGGCAGTAGGACTGGGAGTTGAGCTTGACTCCATCCTCAACCCGAAAAGGCCCCACAAGCTCATCTTTGATGATATCAGCCCAAACCAGTACTCCACCTCCACCTTGCTGGTGTCTGAGTCGGACTGGAGCTCTCTGCCCTTTACCAATCCAGCCACAGGCCCATCCATCTGGCCCATCAAGACTCACTCTCATTTCATCAGTCCATAAAACCTTAGAAAAATCAGTCTTGAGATATTTCTTGGCCCAGTCTTGACGTTTCAGCTTGTGTGTCTTGTTCAGTGGTGGTCGTCTTTCAGCCTTTCTTACCTTGGCCATGTCTCTGAGTATTGCACACCTTGTGCTTTTGGGCACTCCAGTGATGTTGCAGCTCTGAAATATGGCCAAACTGGTGGCAAGTGGCATCTTGGCAGCTGCACGCTTGACTTTTCTCAGTTCATGGGCAGTTATTTTGCACCTTGCTTTTTCCACACTCTTCTTGCGACCCTGTTGACTATTTTGAATGAAACGCTTGATTGTTCGATGATCACGCTTCAGAAGCTTTGCAATTTTAAGAGTGCTGCATCCTTCTGCAAGATATCTCACTATTTTTTACTTTTCTGAGCCTGTCAAGTCCTTCTTTTGACCCATTTTGCCAAAGGAAAGGAAGTTGCCTAATAATTATGCACACCTGATATAGGGTGTTGATGTCATTAGACCACACCCCTTCTCATTACAGAGATGCACATCACCTAATATGCTTAATTGGTAGTAGGCTTTCGAGCCTATACAGCTTGGAGTAAGACAACATGCATAAAGAGGATAATGTGGTCAAAATACTCATTTGCCTAATAATTCTGCACTCCCTGTATATATATATATATATATATATATATATATATATATATATATATATATATATATATTGAATTAATTAACTTTACTTTTCTCTTTGGCGTTAATATATTTTGCCTTCCTGAAACTCTGTGATAATACCTGTGAAAAGACTATAAAAGCCTTAAATGCACCTGTTTCTAACATTCATTCCTGATTAAAGCCGGTTTACTTATTCAAAATGGCAGTTTTGAAAAAAAGCAAAAATGTATCCAACCAGATGTATTATTTTTGCATAAGTATTCTGATAGATTGGAATAGTAACCAATATTTTCACATTATCTTGGAGTTTTTGCTATTTTCTTCCTGCATACAGATATGGCTCAG
The DNA here is from genome assembly GCF_027579735.1 of Bombina bombina. Lineage (NCBI taxonomy): Eukaryota > Metazoa > Chordata > Amphibia > Anura > Bombinatoridae > Bombina > Bombina bombina. Next base: position 1,232,926,795 of record NC_069499.1, read on the forward strand.
GTGAGAGCTCAGATCTTAAACATATTTGCTATAACATAGTGACTTCTTTTTAATATGCAATATAATAGCCTAAGAATGAAAAAGATACTGTCCCCTGAGAGAAAGCACTCAGAATCTAAGTGAATATATATAGCCCTGTTTATGTCTGAAAATATACTCCAATCAAACCTACAGCCATGAAGCTGCATTAATATGTATTTCAATAATTTAGTAGCTAAGAACGATTTCTAAAAATACTGTAAAATATTTTTATTACACTAAATAAATAATGTGATACAAATAACTAAATATCTACATTATGTTTAGAAAAGCTATTTCATTTCAGTTTTTTTTTAAAAACGAGTCATGTTTGCATTACTGACCCTAGATAGCTACGTATTTAATTCATTTACTTGGGTTAACACATAGGTAAAATCACCATGCTTGTATCTGCCAATCATAAAATGACAAGTAAGACAATTTTTATAGCTCCTAAGTGGGACTATACCTATGTGTTTAAAGATACAACATTTTCTTTCATGATTCAGATAGAGCATACAATTTTAAACAACTTTCCAATGTACTTCTATTATCAAATTTACTTTATTATCTTGTTATCCTTTGCTGAAAGAACAGCTTGGTGGAGGCACCAATCAGCAGCTAGCTCGCTCTATTGTAGGATATGTGCATATTTTTCCACAAGGAATATCAAGAGAACAAAGCACATTTGAAAATAGAAGTGAATTTAAAAGCGTCTTAAACTTTCATGCTCTATCTGAATCATGCAAGTTACATGTCCCTTTAACCGATTTGAGAAGGTTGAACATATAGTTTGCATGTAATTTTTTTTATTTACTATTAAAACACTAGAGCACGGGTGTCAAACACAAGGCCCGCGGGCCGAATCCGGCCCGCCAGACCTCGTCATGTGGCCCGTGTAGCCGCCGCCAGCCTTCACCTTTTATTCTCGCTTTTTTTTTTTTACACAAGAAAGCTGCCTCTTCAAATCATGCACGGCAGCCTACAAGCCAGCCCTCTAGCGGCGCCGGCCGTTCTACACAGGAAACCTCCACTTTACATGCATTCAGGAAACCTCCACTTGTTTTTATATTGAGCGCATGCCATCCTGTGATGTGACAGATCCAACGGCTGCCTGAACCCTTCTCTCCTGTACTGTAAGTACATATGATGTATGTGGGGGGGGAGGGGGGGTCTGCTTATCAGGGGGGGTCTGCTTATTATTCTGCTTAAAAGTCTGAGCAGTAAAATTTGGATATACTGACCACTTCCGTGTCACTTTACAGTGGTATAACGTATCAGAGTGCTCTTGTGCTGTAGCAATCCGCAAAACAGCATGGAGGTTATCAAAGCTGGTAAAGGTTAAGTTCTGTTCTTTAAAGTCAGAAAAGCATGGATTGAATTAATCAATCAGCTGATTCACTTTGGTACCATGCCGTTTTGCGGATTGCACAAGACCTAAAGCCAGACATCGATGGACTGACCTCAGGAAAACAATGTCAGCCATCTAGTCAGAAAAGTTAAAAAAAAGTTAATGCCTTGTGTTTGCCATATGTGTAATAAACAGTGTTTGGCAATATTTGTATGTTTAAAAAAATAAAAATTACTGTCTGTTACCAAAAATCATTTTTCAATAAATTGTACAATAATTGTACATTTGAATATCTACTTGTCATTATTCTTATTATTAACAGTAATAATTGAATGCAGTGACAATTATTTATGATAATAAAGAGTGGACACATAGTCCTACGGATACAACCGGCCCTTTGAGGGTGACCAAACTGCTGATGCGGCCCACGATTAATTTGAGTTTGACACCCCTGCACTAGAGCAATATAGTAAAATATATTTTCATCAAAATACATCATACTATTGCCAAATTTGCCTATTTATACAATTACATGTGTTTAAAAACTTTCACCATATTTATGTATCATTGGTTTATTTTGCTTCAGATGCTAAACTAATGTAAGTGCAGGGCCCTGATCAGCCTGGAGCGTCTTAAGGGTTAAGGTTGCAGGGAGGAGGAGTGTGTGTGGAGCTGTAGGTTAGATTGCAACAGTGTTGCAGATCTAAGGGAGGGGTTTTACTCACAGATAAGAAGGGGATTCTGGGAGTTTGAGGCCCTCTTTCTGTCAGGAACATCTGGAATCTTCTCCCACCCACCCATCCCTTTCTTTTCTCCCGCGGCAATTAGGTAATTGTATATAGTTAAGTTTAGTCTCCCTGGGGCCAGACAGGGTTAGTCAACCTATCGTCTTTGGGTAAGGCCAGGGCGTTTAATGATTTTTTCCGCTCCCCCCAGTGTCGTCTTGGTGTTCGCCTGGACGGGCTGAGGGTCCCATAAGGTTCGAGCGTTGTTACACCCTAAAGGCGGGCGGTAGCATCCCGGGCAGCAGATAGAAAGCAGGGAGGAGTGACGGCCATTGCAGGGGGCGTGACGTACCCAGGCGCGTGCTTGGGGAAAGCGCCTCCTGGGTTGCGGAGGGCCGAACAGCTCGAGTATGTAACCTTCTATCTGGTACCGCGTTGTAGCCGGGCTCCGCTTTGTCTCCGTTTGCCTGGGGGGCTGCTTCCCGCTTCATATGGGTTATTTAGGTTTAGGAATTGCCGCTCAACTGTTTAAATAAAGTTAATTTAGAATGATAGTCATTTACCGTACTGGGTAAATGAAAAGTTTAAAGTTTGGAGATGGCCCTGATGCCTTAAATTAAATCAGTCAGGGAGTGCCTCGTGTTAATAAAATTGACCTATATGGTCTTAACCTCCATATTGTTGTCTTGTCTTTATTTATGGTACATTTAGGATGTAAGTTAGTTGCCGCACCCGCACGACATTGAACCTTTAACTCCCTTAAGTGCAACCAATCAAAAAACAGCAATACAATGATTTTGTCATCAAGTACCATGATTGGTTATGGCTGTGTGAGAGCCTGTCATAGAAGCACATATGATTAATATAAATGGCGTGCATGCATGAAGTGCTATGTCTTGTATGTTGTGAGATACTCAACACGTACTTTACAACTATATATTGTAATAGAATTTGAATATATTCAATGCAGAGTAAACTGTGAAATATTAAATTACAGTTAATTACACAAGAGTACATTGGTAGTAGTATTGATGTGTTCCCAGCATGCCAGAGTCTAAAAAGGTTTAAAGTGAAGTTCAAGTCCGCGGCTCTCGATTACAGTATTATAATTATCAATAGAATAAAGTATAATGCTCATTCATCAAAAATGTTAAAATTATTGCTGTTGTTTCATTCTTTAATTTACATTTACCGTCCGTATTGCCGCAATTGTCCGCCCGACATTGTTCGTCTTTTGATTGACATGTTTTCTAATTTTTCAATCCAATCCCTTCACTTCCCCCGGGGCGTCCTGCCCCTTTTTACCCGCGTCATCATACAGTCTCGCGCATGCGTGTAAAAGTGATTGTCCTGCTATTTGTCATGCTCGTGCAACTCTGCTCTGGTATATATAATGTAACTCTGCTCTGGAATGAACTGCGGGACGGACCGAAAATTTGTACGCATGCGCGAAAGAAGATAGAATACGCATGCGCATATCGAATCCGTTCTTGTGCACGAGCATTGAAATGACGACGTCAGCTTGTTCTTACGATTGCTACGTCATTAGAGGAAAATAAGGAAGTAGACCGGGGGAGGAGTAACAGTAAGAAACATCGCTATAATATATATATAAATTACGCTAAATTCATATCCTTTTTTTTTAAAAAAAGTTAGCGACTTTTATATTTGAAGGTTAATGTTTACATGGGTGATGAGCAGTGGTTTAAAATTGAACTTCACTTTAAGAACCATTGCACTAGAGCTCAAATGTTATCATACAAAATGTAGCATGAATACATCTTTCAGTGAATATGAACTTCAAATGATCTTTTTAAATGTTTGGCTGCCCTC
>NC_069499.1:1233305721-1233488221 GCF_027579735.1 Bombina bombina
ACCTTACTCTCTCTCTGTATACACACACACAGAAACACATACACACACACATACATGTGCACACACCTTACTCTCTCTCTGTATACACACACACAGAGAAGCACACACAAACATACATGTGCACACACCTTACTCTCTCTCTCTGTATACACACAGAGAAGCACACATAAGCATACATGTGCACACACCTTACTCTCTCTCTGTATACACACAGAGAAGCACACATAAACATACATGTGCACACACCTTACTCTCTCTCTGTATACACACACAGAGAAGCACACACAAACATACATGTGCACACACCTTACTCTCTCTCTGTATACACACACACAGAAACACATACACACACACACATACATGTGCACACACCTTACTCTCTCTCTGTATACACACAGAGAAGCACACACAAACATACATGTGCACACACCTTACTCTCTCTCTGTATACACACAGAGAAGCACACACAAACATACATGTGCACACACCTTACTCTCTCTCTGTATACACACAGAGAAGCACACACAAACATACATGTGCACACACCTTACTCTCTCTCTCTCTGTATACACACAGAGAAGCACACACAAACATACATGTGCACACACCTTACTCTCTCTCTGTATACACACAGAGGAGCACACACAAACATACACGTGCACACACCTTACTCTCTCTCTGTATACACACACACAGAAACACATACACACACACATACATGTGCACACACCTTACTCTCTCTCTGTATACACACAGAGAAGCACACACAAACATACATGTGCACACACCTTACTCTCTCTCTGTATACACACAGAGAAGCACACACAAACATACACGTGCACACACCTTACTCTCTCTCTGTATACACACACACAGAAACACATACACACACACATACATGTGCACACACCTTACTCTCTCTCTGTATACACACACACAGAGAAGCACACACAAACATACATGTGCACACACCTTACTCTCTCTCTGTATACACACAGAGAAGCACACATAAACATACATGTGCACACACCTTACTCTCTCTCTGTATACACACAGAGAAGCACACATAAACATACATGTGCACACACCTTACTCTCTCTCTGTATACACACACAGAGAAGCACACACAAACATACATGTGCACACACCTTACTCTCTCTCTGTATACACCCCCAGAAGCACATGCACACACACATACATGTGCACACACCTTACTCTCTCTCTGTATACACACAGAGAAGCACACACAAACATACATGTGCACACACCTTACTCTCTCTCTGTATACACACAGAGAAGCACACACAAACATACATGTGCACACACCTTACTCTCTCTCTGTATACACACACACACAGAAACACATACACACACATACATGTGCACACACCTTACTCTCTCTCTGTATACACACACACAGAAGCACATGCACACACACATACATGTGCACACACCTTACTCTCTCTCTGTATACACACACACACAGAAGCACATGCACACACACATACATGTGCACACACCTTACTCTCTCTCTGTATACACACAGAGAAGCACACACACACATACATGTGCACACACCTTACTCTCTCTCTGTATACACACACACAGAAGCACATGCACACACACATACATGTGCACACACCTTACTCTCTCTCTGTATACACACACAGAAGCACATGCACACACACACACATGTGCACACACCTTACTCTCTCTCTGTATACACACACACAGAAGCACATGCACACACACATACATGTGCACACACCTTACTCTCTCTCTGTATACACACACACACAGAAGTACATGCACACACACATACATGTGCACACACCTTACTCTCTCTCTGTATACACACACACACAGAAACACATACACACACATACATGTGCACACACCTTACTCTCTCTCTGTATACACACAGAGAAGCACACACAAACATACATGTGCGCACACCTTACTCTCTCTCTGTATACACACACAGAAGCACACACACACATACATGTGCACACACCTTACTCTCTCTCTGTATACACACACACAGAAGCACATGCACACACACATACATGTGCACACACCTTACTCTCTCTCTGTATACACACAGAGAAGCACACACAAACATACATGTGCACACACCTTACTCTCTCTCTGTATACACACACACACAGAAGCACATGCACACACACATACATGTGCACACACCTTACTCTCTCTCTGTATACACACACAGAAGCACATACACACATACATGCATGTGCACACACCTTACTCTCTCTCTGTATACACACACACAGAAACAAATGCACACACACATACATGTGCACACACCTTACTCTCTCTCTGTATACACACACAGAAGCACATGCACACACACACATATGCACACACCTTACTCTCTCTCTGTATACACACACAGAAGCACACACACACATACATGTGCACACACCTTACTCTCTCTCTGTATACACACACAGAAGAACACACACACATACATGTGTACACACTTTACTCTCTCTCTGTATACATACACACACACATACATACACTTCCCTGTATACATACACACACACATACATACACTTCCCTCTCTCTCTGTATACACACACAGACATGCACACACACACATACATGTGCACACTGCACACAACTCACTCTCTCTCTGTATACACACACAGAAGAACACACACACACACACATACATATGCACACACCTCCCTCTCTCTCTGTATACACACACAGACATGCAAACATGCACACACACACACATACATATGCACACACCTCCCTCTCTCTCTGTATACACACACAGACATGCAAACATGCACACGCACACATACATATGCACACACCTCCTCCCTCTCTCTCTGTATACACACACAGACATGCAAACATGCACACACACACATACATGTGCACACAGCTCCCTCTCTCTCTCTCTGTATACACACACAGACATGCAAATATGCACACACACACATACATGTGCACACACCTCCCTCTCTCTCTGTATACACACACAGACATGCAAACATGCATAAACACACACATACATGTGCACACACCTCACTCTCTCTCTCTGTATACATACACAGACACGCAAATATGCACACACAAACATGTGCACACACCTCACTCTCTCTGTGTATACACACACAGACATGCAAACATGCACACACACACATACATGTGCACACACCTCCCCCTCTCTCTGTATACACACAGAGACATGCAAATATGTACACACATACATGTGCACACACCTCCTTCTCTCTCTGTATACACACACAGACATGCAAACATGTACACACACACACATACATGTGCACACACCTCACTCTCTCTCTGTATACACACACAGACATGCAAACATGCACACACACACACACACATGTGCACACACCTCACTCTCTCTCTGTATACACACACAGACACACACATACATGTGCACACACCTCACTCTTTCTCTGTATACACACACAGACATGCAAACATGCACACACACACATACATGTGCACACCTTCTTCTCTCTCTGTATGCACACACAGACATGCAAACATGCACACACACACACACACACACACACATACATGTGCACACCTTCCTTTCTCTCTGTATGCAGACACAGACATGCACACATGCACACACACACATACATGTGCACACCTCCCTCTCTCTCTCTGTATGCACACACAGAAGAACATTCACACACATACATGTGCACACATCTCACTCTCTCTCTGTATACACACACAGAAGAACACGCACACACACACCTACATGTGCACACTCATCACTCTCTGTATACACACACAGACATGTATGCATGCACACACATACATGTGCATACCTCACTCTCACCTAGATTACGAGTTTTGAGCACTATAGGGAAAGTAAAGAACGCAACAAACACCCTATAGTGCTGCCATTACAAGTTTAAAAAAAACACTGTGTGAGCGGGCGTTATGGAGATTTTGAGTTCCGTACCGCACCAAAAACAAGCGGTGTTTTGACGTGCTCGTGCACGCTTTCCAGATATACACACATGGGGAGAGATGGCAAAAAAAAAGTCTAACACCTGCGATTGCGGAAATAAAAGCTCTGTAACGCAGCCCCATTGATGTCTATGGAGAAAAATAAAATACAGTTTGAACCTAACACCCTAACGTAAACCCTGAGTCTAAACACCCCTAATCTTCTGCCCCCGACATCGCAGACGCCTGTCTAAGTTATTAACCCCAAATGTGCTGCTCCTGATATCGCTGCCACCTAAATAAAATTATTAACCCCTAATGTGCCGCTCCCGATATCCCACTACAGTTTTTTTTAGAAGGGTTGTAGAACCCTAACACTGGGGCAGACCCCAGCAAGGACTTGACCTGTACAAAAGCTTCTTCCTGTGGAGGACCCCAGACCCAGGCAACATCTGAAAGGGTGCAGTACTGTGGATACATCTGGAAGGAACTTGCCCACATAATTCACAAGGCCCAATAATAATGTGCTTGTGTACATCAGAAGGACTTCTTATCTGTTCAATAGCAAGGATTTTCTCAGGGTCCGGCTTGATGCCATCTCCATTGATGATATGCCAAAAGTAACATAACTCGGATTTTCTAAAATGGCATTTCTCTTTATTTAATTTCAGCCCAGACTCTCTAATGGTCTGCTGCACACAGCTCAATCGCTGATCATGTTCTTCCAATGTAGACCCATACACTAAAATGTCGTCCATGATGACTGCATGCACTCGTGGTCCTTTAGAAGGGAACTCATCTCTCTTTGAAAAATTTCAGGAGCAGAGGATATCCCGAAGGGGAGTCTGCAGAAGCAAAACCGACCTTTCCGGTGTAATAAAGGTAGTCAGTTTGCGGCATTGTGGATCTATAGGTATGCCAGAAGTCGCTGGAAGCATCCAGTGCAGAGAAGAACTTCGCCCCAGACAGTTTCGGAGCTATGTCTTCAAGATTTGGCAGCACATATCTCTCTCTCTCTTCACCGCCTTATTCAGCCTTTTCAAGTCTACACAAGATGCCTACTTCCTGTTTTTCTTTGCAACAGGCACAATGGAGGAACACTAGTCAGTTGCTTCAACAACCTCTTCAATAACTACCATATTCTTTATAAGCAGAAGTTCCTTCTCCACTTGAGGCATGAGCGGGAATGGAATTCTACGAGGAGTGGTAATGCTGTATGGGACTGCATCCCTTTAAAGTGATATTCTGACTGGGTTGCAATTCAGTAAGCCCAATTCACCAAACATGACATTAAAAATCTCATTCACTCTGATGACAAGGCCCAAACCACAGGCTGCTTTCCTGCTCAATAGGTTGTTAACACACTGACCTCTAATTACATTTACCCACATGGTAAATTTCCTCTGCTTGTACTCACAGCTGGCAAGAAATTTCCCCGCACAATCGATGAATCCACCAGGACTATGAACTTTTGTTGTAACTTTCGCCAACTGAGGCTGTTGAGGCAGTTTTATAAATGCTGCAAGGGACATAACAGTGATGTCTGCTCCTGTGCCAATCTTGAAGGCAACCTTGGCTCCCATTACAGTAACGGTAACCCACCAACCTTCGTCTGAACCAGACCGTTCAACAACAGAACCTACAAAGGACACTTCTTGACCCTCCTGGTCACTATCCACCTGCATCTCCTTAATGTATTCAGTTTTACACGCTACTTCAAAATGGACATTCGGTTACGCTTTCTATTATCTTTAGTGGGGCATACGACATTCTGATCATGGGTACGGTTACACCGCATGCAACAAGCCTGCTGCACCCATCCACTTCTGGGCCTATCTGTTGCCCTTGGTCTACCGCTCACACTGTTCCTTTCACCTGCAGCTCTCCTGAACTGCTGCACTTCATCCACAATACTCTCAGATCAGCACTTTGCTTTTTCACCAGTTCACTCTGGCAGGCTATCCTAATAGCCCCATCTATGTTAATTCAGCCTCCAACTGTAGCTTCAGTGAGACCTCAGCATCTGCAATTCCTATGACTATTCTGTCTCTGATTTGCACACACATATATGTGCACACACCTCACTCTCTCTCTCTGTATACACACACAGAAGCACATGCATACACACACATACACATACATGTGCACACACTTTACTCTCTGTATACACACACAGAAGAACACGCACACACACAGTATACATGTGCACACTCATCACTCTATCTCTGTATACACACACAGAACACGCACACACACACCTACATGTGCACACTCACCACTCTATCTTTGTATATACACACACAGAAGAACACACACACACATACATATGCACACACCTCACTCTCTCTCTGTATACACACACAGAACACGCGCACACACACCTACATGTGCACACTCATCACTCTATCTTTGTATATACACACACAGAAGAACACACACACGCATACATATGCACACACCTCACTCTCTTTCTCTGTATACACACACAGAAGAACACACACACATACATGTGTACACACTTTATTCTCTCTCTGTATACATACACACACACAGACATGCAAACATGCACACACACACATACATGTGTACACACCTCACTCTCTCTCTGTATACACACACAGAAGAACACATACAAAAACATGTGTACACACCTTACTCTCTCTCTGTATACATACACAGAAGAACATACATACACACATAGATGTGCACACACCTCACTCTCTCCCTGTATACACACACAGAAGCACATGCTCACACACATAGATGTGCACACACCTCCAGTGACGTGCGGTGACATCAGAGGCTGGTGAGGCAGTGGCTAGGATACGCCTTCATTCTTTAGATATCCTTTGTTGAAGAAATAGCAATGCACATGGGTGAGCCAATCACATGAAGTATCCATGTGCAGCCACCAATCAGCAGCTACTGAGCATATTTAGATATGATTTTCAACAAAGGATATCAAAAGAATGAAGAAAATTAGATATTAGATGTAAATTGGAAAGTTATTTAAAATTGCATGCCCTTTCTAAATCATGAAAGAAAACATATGGGTTTCATGTCCCTTTAAATGGTGTCTTGGAAAACTGGTCAACTTAGTAAACATCTGATTTTAGTCTAAAGGATTGTAACAGAAACTCTTGCCAGATAACAAAATGCTTGCTCTGATTATGAGATATAGAAATCCAGGCCCATTAAAATATGTTTAAAACATACTTTTTACTTTAATGCTGCAAATTATGCTTATAGATTCCTTCATTATTCAGTAAATATAAAAATGTCTTGATCCAGTGGCGGCTGGTGAAATTTAAAGATGGTGGGGCACTTGACCCCACCCCTTTAAATAAAGCCACATCCTCAGATGGCACCACCAATTCATTAATTAAATAAATAAACGGTAGACAGAAACACAGAAAAAGCACTTGGGGGGAGGAGAGAGAGACGGGGGGTGTCGTGTGCATTGTTAGTGTGTTGCACCTTAATAAGAATAAATCTTGTGAGCCAAATGTTGCAAGCGTCCACATTCTTCCTCATTCGGAAGCATTCAAAACCTCTGAATTCTAACTTCTAGTATACAGTGCACATACACACACTCATGGGCATGCACTGTATGCACAACATTCTAAAAAACTGTCACATGAGCATACATGCGCACAACCGCACACTCAAAGAGGTAAACGTTATTCCTTAAACATACTTTTTTCTTTCATCAGTAGAAGTGCCAGGAAAGGTAAAAGCGTGTGGGGTTAAAGAAGCAGAGTGGGACAGGGAGTGTGTGCTGTGTTTCTGTAAATTGTGCAAGAATGAACAGCACAAGAAATGTGTGTTTATGCACGAATATTCAAGCATGAGAACAAAATACAGTTTTATTCAGGAAAGGAACATCAGTTTATCCAACAAAAAAATAAAAATAAATCCATTTTAAAAGCATAAACAGCTTAAAAAAAATATAAACTATAATACAATAAAAATATCCAAATATTTTTAAAAAATTTTTTATTTCTATTTCACTTTAATTTTTAAATCCACTCCCTTTTATGTTACTGTTTTAATCTCTTCTAGCGTATTTTGGTTTTCTAAGCTAAGACAGCATGTTTTTGTTTAACTGCATTGCATGTTAGGCCTAAAAAAGACCTTCATATCAAATTAAGATTTTCTCTTATTTTAATTGTGATCATCCAGATGTTTTTGTTTTTTTAAGAAAATACTGCTTCATTTTTTTTTCTGAAATACTTAAATACAGCCTCTCTCTGCCACTTTTACCACATGTATGTTTTATGCTCACTATGGAATTTCATCAGCATTCTTCCCTTAATTATAATATAATTAAGGAAGAATGCTGATGAAATTCCATAGTGAGCATAAAACATACATGTGATAAAAGTGGCAGAGAGAGGCTGTATTTAAGTATTTCAGAAAAAAAAATGAAGCAGTATTTTATATATGGTCCCATAACCATGTAGAAATGAAAGCAATGTGCATTGTGTAAATGTGTACACTATTATATAAGCAGCCCCGCTGTCACTCCCAGACTCAGTCCCCTTGGTTGGCAGCAGAGTGCAGTCCCACTCAGGAAAGCTTAAAAGCACACTAGCACAGAAGAACTCACATTACACAGTTAAAAATCATAGACACTGGCAGAACCATGCAGTTTTTTAAACCATATATATAATCCGCACTGCAGTGCTCCACTTACCTAGTGACAGTTTTTCCACCGAGTCCACTATGGCTCCGTTCCTCCGTCCTCCTCCTGAGTCTCCTCCAGACCTCTACAACACAGCTCCAGTCCACACAGTGACAGCCACAAGGCCCACAACCGCAGCTGACTGAAGCAGGCTGAGCACTTTAATTTTTTAACAACACCGATTGGATCGACCACAGGCTGGCCGGCACTGAGCACTGAGGGGCGGGCCAGGGCAGTAAGTTTCAGTTTGGGCACGCATCGCACCTTGCAGCAGCAGCAGCTCCCTCAGTCTCTCCTGATATTCCCGCCTGAGCTTGTCTGACTGACTGTCGGCGCGACGTCACGTGACCCACTGAGTCTGTCACTCAGAGCAGCCCAGAGCCCAGCAGGCACGCCTCCCCGCCGTGCTGAATGCTGAGCCCTGATTGGCTGATTGAACTAGCTCATCATGGAGGCGGTTTTGAGAACCGCCTCCATAGGAGCTTGTATGAGGACCCGGCGAGTAACCAGCTGGTTGCGCTAGCTCTTAGTGAGCAGTCAATGTTATTCATATCCATTGTTGCGCAATTAATGGAGGGCAGCGGACCGGCTCACTGCCTCCTAATTGTGCAACAATGGATGACTTGGCAGCGCAAGCGCAGAGCAGTACATTACAACAAAATAAAATGATGATATGGGTAATCGCCGTCGGGGGGTGGGGGGGGTACCCTTTGGTGGGAGGTGGGTGTGCCCAACAAAAAAAATAAGATAAAAAATACTTTTTTTTTAAATAAATATTATTTGAAATTTTTTTCTCTGATTGGACAGGGGAGGCGCTGCCTCCCCTGCCTCCTATTACTGCACGTCACTGCACACCTCACTCTCTCCCTGTATACACACACAGAAGCACATGCACACACACATACACATACATGTGCACACACCTCACTCTCTCTCTGTATACACACACAGAAGCACATGCACACACACAGAAGAACATGCACACACCTCCCTCTCTCTGTATACACACACAGACATGCAAACATGCACACACACACTTACATGTGCACACTTTCCTCTCTCTCTGTATACACACACAGACATGCACACACACACATACATGTGCACACTGCACACACCTCACTCTCTCTCTGTATACACACACAGAAGAACACACACACACACACACACATACATACATATGCACACACCTCCCTCTCTCTCTGTATACACACACAGACATGTAAACATGCACACACACACATACATATGCACACACCTCACTCTCTCTCTGTATACACACACAGACATGCAAACATGCACACGCACACATACATATGCACACACCTCCTCCCTCTCTCTCTGTATACACACACAGACATGCAAACATGCACACACACACACATACATGTGCACACACCTCCCTCTCTCTCTGTATACACACACAGACATGCAAATATGCACACACACACATACATGTGCACACACCTCCCTCTCTCTCTGTATACACACATAGACATGCAAATATGCACACACACACATACATGTGCACACACCTCCCTCTCTCTCTGTATACACACACAGACATGCAAACATGCACAAACACACACATACATGTGCACACACCTCACTCTCTCTCTGTATACATACACAGACATGCAAATATGCACACACAAACATGTGCACACACCTCACTCTCTCTTTGTATACACACACAGACATGCAAACATGCACACCACACACACATACATGTGCACACACCCTCCCCCTCTCTCTGTATACACACACAGACATGCAAATATGCACACACATACATGTGCACACACCTCCTTCTCTCTCTGTATACACACACAGACATGCAAACATGTACACACACACATACATGTGCACACACCTCACTCTCTCTCTGTATATACACACAGACATGCAAACATGTACACACACACACATACATGTGCACACACCTCACTCTCTCTCTGTATACACACAGACATGCAAACATGCACACACACACACACACATACATGTGCACACCTTCTTCTCTCTCTGTATCACACACAGAACATGCAAACATGCACACACACACACACACACATACATGTGCACACCTTCCTTTCTCTCTGTATGCCGACACAGACATGCCACACATGCACACACACCACATACATGTGCACACCTCCCTCTCTCTCTGTATGCACACACAGAAGAACATTCACACACATACATGTGCACACACCTCACTCTCTCTCTCTATACACACACAGAAGAACACGCACACACACCTACATGTGCACACTCATCACTCTCTGTATACACACACAGACATGTATGCATGCACACACATACATGTGCATACCTCACTCTCACCTAGATTACGAGTTTTGAGCACTATAGGGAAAGTAAAGAACGCAACAAACCCCCTATAGTGCTGCCATTACAAGTTTAAAAAAACACGGCGTTAGCGGGCGTTATGGAGATTTTGAGTTCCGTACCGCACCAAAAACAAGCGGTGTTTTGACGTGCTCGTGCACACTTTCCAGATATACACACATGGGGAGAGATGGCAAAAAAAAAGTCTAACACCTGCGATTGCGGAAATAAAAGCTCTGTAACGCAGCCCCATTGATGTCTATGGGGAAAAATAAAATACAGTTTAACACCTAACACCCTAACGTAAACCCTGAGTCTAAACACCCCCTAATCTTCTGCCCCCGACATCGCAGACGCCTGTCTAAGTTATTAACCCCAAATGTGCTGCTCCTGATATCGCTGCCACCTAAATAAAATTATTAACCCTAATGTGCCGCTCCCGATATCCCACTACAGTTTTTTTAGAAGGGTTGTAGAACCCTAACACTGGGGCAGACCCCAGCAAGGACTTGACCTGTACAAAAGCTTCTTCCTGTGGAGGACCCCAGACCCAGGCAACATCTGAAAGGGTGCAGTACTGTGGATACATCTAGAAGGAACTTGCCCACATAATTCACAAGGCCCAATAATAATGTGCTTGTGTACATCAGAAGGACTTCTTATCTGTTCAATAGCAAGGATTTTCTCAGGGTCCGGCTTGATGCCATCTCCATTGATGATATGCCAAAAGTAACATAACTCGGATTTTCTAAAATGGCATTTCTCTTTATTTAATTTCAGCCCAGACTCTCTAATGGTCTGCTGCACACAGCTCAATCGCTAATCATGTTCTTCCAATGTAGACCCATACACTAAAATGTCGTCCATGATGACTGCATGCACTCGTGGTCCTTTAGAAGGGAACTCATCTCTCTTTGAAAAATTTCAGGAGCAGAGGATATCCCGAAGGGGAGTCTGCAGAATCAAAAACCAACCTTTCCGGTGTAATAAAGGTAGTCAGTTTGCGGCATTGTGGATCTAGAGGTATGCCAGAAGTCGCTGGAAGCATCCAGTGTAGAGAAGAACTTCGCCCCAGACAGTTTCGGAGCTATGTCTTCAAGTGTTGGCAGCACATATCTCTCTCTCTTCACCGCCTTATTCAGCCTTTTCAAGTCTACACAAGATGCCTACTTCCTGTTTTTCTTTGCAACAGGCACAATGGAGGAACACTAGTCAGTTGCTTCAACAACCTCTTCAATAACTACCATATTCTTTATAAGCAGAATTCCTTCTCCACTTGAGGCATGAGCAGGAATGGAATTCTACGAGGGAGTAGTAATGCTGTATGGGACTGCATCACTTTAAAGTGATATTCTGACTGGGTTGCAATTTAGTAAGCCCAATTCACCAAACATGACTTTCAAATCTCATTCACTCTGATGACAAGGGCCCAAACCACCGGCTGCTTTCCTGCTCAATAGGTTGTCAACACACTGACACTCTAATTACATTTACCCACATGGTGAATTTCCTCTGCTTGTACTCACAGCTGGCAAGAAATTTCCCCGCACAATCGATGAATCCACCAGGACTATGAACTTTTGTTGTAACTTTCGCTAGCTGAGGCTGTTGAGGCAGTTTTATAAATGCTGCAAGGGACATAACAGTGATGTCTGCTCCTGTGTTAATCTTGAAGGCAACCTTTGGCTCCCATTACAGTAACGGTAACCCACCAACCTTCGTCTGAACCAGACCGTTCAACAACAGAACCTACAAAGGACACTTCTGACCCTCCTGGTCACTATCCACCTGCATCTCCTTAATGTATTCAGTTTTACACGCTACTCAAAAATGGACATTCGGTTACGCTTTCTATTATCTTTAGTGGGGCATACGACATTCTGATCATGGGTACGGTTACACGCATGCAACAAGCCTGCTGCACCCATCCACTTCTGGGCCTATCTGTTGCCCTTGGTCTACCGCTCACACGTGCCTTTCACCTGCAGCTCTCCTGAACTGCTGCACTTCATCCACAATACTCTCAGATCAGCACTTTGCTTTTTCACCAGTTCACTCTGGCAGGCTATCCTAATAGCCCCATCTATGTTAATCAGCCTCCAACTGTAGCTTCAGTGAGACCTCAGCATCTGCAATTCCTATGACTATTCTGTCTCTGATTTGCTCTTCTTAGCAACACCAAACTCACAGAATTCAGCTAGTTCATACAGGCTGCTCACAAATAACTCCACAGATTCTCCCAAATGATCGCTGAGGCATGTTGTGAAAACAAGCCCTCTCATAAATCACATTTCTTTTGGGCACAAAGTGAGCACTGAGTTTGTTCATAACTATTTCAAAGTCAAATTCTTCCCTTCTTGGAAAGTAAAGGCATTGAACACTGGCTCCACATCTTTCCCCATAGAGTATAAAAGAGAATTAACTTGTACTTCACCACTCTCCTTGTCCACAGCTTGGAAGCAATCCTGAAGCGTTGAAACCCGCTGATGCCATGTGGGCCAAGCTGCAGGCTGAGAGAAATCAAAAGGCTCAGGTGGGGTAAACTTCGACAACGTCATTACCCAGGAAAGCGTAGGCAAGTACATCTGACACCCTGTCATGAGATGCAGGACACAGCATAGAATGTACAATGCTATTTATTTGCAGATCATAGAAGTATACAGCTTGCACAACACATCTAACTTAGTAACTGTGACATAGACTATAACGGCCATAAGCCACACCCCCATCGGTGATTTCACCCTCCCACTCTCATCACAAACCTTTTGTGACATTTTGACATACATGAAAAGATTACCTTAAATCATTATGTCTGTGGACACATACTTCGTTAGCACCCACCTTTCAACTACCCCCTCAGTACAGCTCCTAGTACCCAAGGGTTACCCCTGCATGACCACTCCAGAACGACCACTCTTTAAATGCCTATGGATCCAATAGAACTTAAAGGGACATGAAACCTCCATTTTTTCTTAATAATTAAGATAGAGCATACATTTTTAAAACAACTTTCCAGTTTACTTCTGTTACCAACTTTGCTTAATTTTTTTTAATGACACTCGACATAGATGTACAGCTACCAATCAACAGCTTTCTCCCAGCTCCTTAGCCTGCCTATGTATGCTTTTTAACAAATGATACAAGGAGAATGAAGCAACTGAGATAATAGAAGTACATTGGAAAGTTGTTTAAAATTGTATACTCCACCTGAAAAAAAAATGTGTTTTATTTCTCTTTCAAAAAGTCTCTATCAGTTTCCTTTGGTCTACAGATATAGGGCTAAATTATGAGTAGATTGGAGTACTATTTATTGCTCCCACTTGCACGCTTACTATGCTCGACTTTGGCTCTTTGTGCACATCGGGTAGCGTGTGTATTACAAGTTGAAAGTGAAACGTTTTTGCTCCCGCACTAACCCGCAAAGAGCCGAAGTTACAAAAACACAACCACATAAACGTACTCCCCCACAGACTTCAATGGAGCGAGAAAACCTGAATCGCCATAAGCCCCCTACTCTAATAACCCATAAACTCCCACATAGCCCACCGTAAAATCCACACTACATTATTAACCACTAAACCGCTACATAGTCCATCACTAAGTCCCCACTGCACAATTTAATCCTAAACAACACCCCCCCCCACATTGCTAAGTCCACACTATACTATTAACCCCTAAAACCGCCACACCCACACATTGCAAAGTACCCAATAACCTCTAAGCCCTCTAATCAGCCTAACCTAACACTACCCAAGTTAGAAAAAACAACAACATAACATTACATTAAAAATAAAAACCTAACATTACATTAAAAAAGCATAACATTAAAAAAATGCCGAAGCCATAGGACGCACTGACGAAGAGCTCCCGGCTCTAAACTATATAAAATGAGAGTTTTTACCTATAAAATGATCATCTAATAATGATCTAATGGCATACTAAAATTCTATCTAGTTAGGCCTCACTACACCATTCTAGTGGTGCGGTTACTTGACCGGATCTAGCGATTGAAAGTACTAGACAGAGTGATCTTGATGACTTTGCTTAGATCTATTAACAGAATCATACTCACCTCCCTTCTGGGCATGGGCCACCATTCCAAGTCGAGAGAGTCTGTGACGAATAATAATCCCTGTAACTGTCCTAGAAAGCGCTCTGGAGTTGTATATCCAAATACATCCCCCCCCCCCCCCCAGGCAACCGGGGTTATTAGCAGCTTTTTGTTCTGCTGCCACACTTTAAACCCACCTATATAATGCAGAAGGAGTGTCTGCTACTTTTTTGTGCCATTTCCTTTACACAGGAGAGAATTTTACCAACCTACCTACAGTACTGTTAGTCTGGATCTTGCTTACTTCTGGAGGTGGACTATGGAGGAAGATCACGATACAGTGACGGCCCTTCTAAAACATTTTGAGAAGCTAATGACCGCTAGATTTGACCAACTCTTGAGAAGCTTGTGATCCCCAGATATAGAAGAATGTGGCATTGCCATTCATCATAAGTTAGAGGAGAGGCCTGTTCAACAGATCCAAGTTGCACAACATAAAATCACCCCACTACTCACGGTGAACTACGCTAACACTGACTCATGAACTCAGGGTGACAGAGAGAGATTCCTTTGCACACCACAGAACCCGGCTCTGGGGGATGAGACCGGCTGGCTTGAGCAGGGGACAAGTCATGGACATCGTCAGATGGAGGTTTACCCCTGTTCTTCTGCGACATCTGCAGTTTCTTGCATCTATAAGGGCCAAAATATGCTAGAGAGCCTGGTGATGCAGATCACAGTGCTCTCCCTTACAAAGGGATCCCCAGGCTATCCAACCAGAGCCTTTCTAATCCAGGCTGAATGTAGCCCAGAGACAATGAACCCTTTGTACCTCCTAATAGATACGCAGCAGGATTTCAGCTGGGGGAAGACACCTCTGCCATGAACCAGGTTCGATGAGTCCAACAATACTCTTGAGGTTGGTCTGCTAATTATCTCCTGCATGGTTAGAGACCATGATGAACTTCCAAGTCTAGTCTCCTATTAACTATGTATGACTGACACGTACTTCATTAGAGAGTTATCTCTTTAGCTCCAATATCACTCATCCCCTAACCTGTATTAGAGTTTATACTGTTTTAGTTATGTTTTTTCCTCACATAGCAGATACCGGGTCCTCACACCTTATCACTTATTTAGATCCCACTACTAAAAGCAATTTACCAGTTAATACTGAGGGTAAAGTAAGTAACCTCAGATCATCCCTGATTTGATATATCTTCCAATTTAACGCCTTTTCAACAGGTAAGGAGGTTTGTTCCTTTAACTAATTTCCCTCCACTCAGTGTTACTACTGTTACATCATTACCCAAGTGTCCAGGATGCCAGGAATCAGACTGAGATGAGAAGTGCAAAAATAATCACACCTTTATATAATAAAAAATAATTAAAAATAATAAAAAAGTCCACAATGCAAATAACAAGCCAGGATCAAAACCAGAGCTGGTAGTCAGACGAGCTGAGTCAGGGAGCCAAAGCAAATAGTCAGACAAGCCAAGTCAGGAGCCAAAGCGAGTAGTCAGACGAGCAGGAATCAGGAACAAGGAGAACAGCAGAGTAAGGAACAAGCCAGAGATCAGGAACCAGGAAGGACGTCAGACAGCCAGGTAATACACAGGAGCTCTCACAAAACAGGGTCCTGAGACAATGCAAAGGCAAAGCATACTGAACAGAGGCCCTTTAAATAATAAGGGATGACATCACAATTCTGAGACTGCATCCTGTCTCACATGGATGATGTACACCAGTCTGGCCATAAAAGGAAGTGCAGGAAATGAGCAGCATCACACAGTATGCACCAGAGTCAGCAAGAGAGGTGAGTGAGAGGTGAGTAAAATGGCTGCCAGCAGCACATGGCAAACAAAGCAGGGAAAAAACCCTGACAGTACCCTCCCCTCAAGGACCTCTCCCCCGCGGGAGGACAAAAGGCTTATTGGGGGCATGGAAGGCACGGAGGAGGGCAGGAGCGATGAACATCAGAAAGAGGGAACCCCTGAACACTCCTCCGGACCGTAGCCCCTCCAGTGAACCAAATACTGTACGCGGCCCCTGGACATACGAGAGTCAATAATGCTGCTGACCTCATACTCCTCATGGTTGTCAACAAAGATAGGATGGGGACAAGGCAAAACAGTGGTAAACCGATTACAAACCAATGGTTTCAAGAGGGAGACATGAAAAACATTGGAGATGCGCATTGCAGGAGGAAGGTCAAGAGCGTAGGCCAAAGGATTGACCCGTCGGAGTCTTCGAAAAGGACCAACATAATGGGGAGCCAGTTTATTGGAAGGCACACGAAGGTTCAAGTTTGCGGGGAGGACAGCAAACTCTCTCACCAACCTGGTAGGAAGGCGCGGGCAGGCGCCTACGATCAGCCTGGAACTTTGGTACTGCATAGAACGATGAAGGCAATCCTGAATCTGCACCCACGTCAAATGGAGTTGCTGGAGATTCTCCTCCAAAGCCGGAATACCTTGAGACATGAAGAATCGGTAACAAGGATGGTTGAAACCCATAATTCGCCATGAACGGGGATAACTTGGAGGAAGCATTAATAGCACTATTACGAGGCAAACTCTGCCCAAGGTAACAGTTAAGACCAATCATTGTGGTGATCTGAGACATAGCAATGGAGGAACTGTTCCAGAGCTTGATTAGACCGTTCCGTAGCCCCAGAGGAACTGGAGCGGCAGCAAAGGCAGTCTTAAAACTATCAAAGGCCTTAATGGCAGTAGGTGACCAATGGAGTGGATCATTCTCTTTACAGGTCATGTCTGTGATAGGTTTGACCAAGGAAGAAAAGTTTTTAATAAACTTTCTATAGTAATTGGCGAACCCCAAAAAATGTTGAATAGACCGAAGACCAACTGGGGCGAGGTCAATGCAGAACTGAAGGATAACTTGTCCGGATCCATGGAGAACCCTGCAACGGAGATAACATCACCTAGGAAGGTTACTTGAGTCTGATGGAACTCACATTTCTTGAGTTTACAATACAGGCCGTTCTCACGTAGTCTCTGAAGAACCCGTGTAACATCAGAACAATGAGCCTCAAGTGTGGGTAAGTTTATGAGGATGTCGTCTAAGTACACACAACACACTGTTGCATGTAGGACATCATTAATAAATTCCTGGAAAACAGGCAGGAGCATTACATAGGCCAAAGGGCATTTATAGATACTCATAATGCCCACTCCTGGTGTTAAATGCTGTTTTCCATTCGTTGCCCTCCTTGATCCTAACAAGATTATACGATCCTCTCAAATCAAATTTAGTAATGACAGTAGCTCCCTTGAGGCAGTTAAAGAGTTCCGTAATGAGCGGAATAGGGTAAGCATTCTTAATGGTAAGACGATTAAGACCCCTATAATCGATGCATGGGCCTCTAGTTATCAACGTGTCTACCTCAAATATGCTGGAATTCCGCAGCGTATTTGAGGCGAGGCTGATTCGCCTTAGTTATCAAGCCCTAGACACCGGCAAAAGTAGAATTTAGTGACATAAGCTTCAATCCGCCGGACTCAGTCCGACACAGATCGATTCTTACGTCACTCCAGATGTTCCGCACACAAGTTCGGCACTATCTGACTACTTTTGGGAGTTATCAAAAAACTAGCAAGTACGCTCGGCACTTTTCTGGCCCAGCGTACCTGGTTTTCAAACCGCCGCCCTGGAGGCGGCGGATCCCATAGGAATCAATGGGAGTCTGACCATAGCGAAAGTTCATGTTCGCTGCTGCCAGATATCCCATTCATTCCTATGGGAGCTGTCTACACCTAACACCCTAACATGTACCCCGAGTATAAACACCCCTAATCTGCCCCCCCTACACCGCCGCAACTAAATAAAGTTATTACCCCTAAACCGCCGCTCCCGGACCCCGCCGCAACTATAATATATATATTAACTCCTATAACCGCCGCCTCCGGACCCCGCCGCCACCTACATTATACCTAGTAACCCCTATCCTGTCCCCGCTATACCGCTGCTATTACATTGTAGCTATTTTAGGATTTATATTTATTTTACAGGTAACTGTATATATTTTAGCTAGTTAGAATAAGTTATTAAATAGTTATTAACTATTTAATAACTACTAGCTAAAAGAAATACAAAAATTACCTATAAAATAAATCCTAACCTAAGTTACAATTAAACCTAACACTACACTATCATTAAATTAATTAAATAAATTACCTACAAATAACTATAATTAAATACCATTAAATAAACTAACTAAAGTACAAAAAATAAAAAAAAAATAAGTTTAAAAAAATAAAAAAAATAAGTTACAAAACATTTAAAAAATAGTACAACAATTTTAAGATACTTACACCTAATCTAAGCTCCCTAATAAAATAACAAAGCCCCCCCAAAATAAAAAAATTCCCTACCCTATTCTACATTAAAAAGTACAAAACAGCTCTTTTGCCTTACCAGCCCTTAAAAGGGCCTTTTGCGGGGCAAGCCCCTAAAGAAAACAGCTCTTTTGCCTGTTAAATAAAAATACAAAAAAAACCCCCCCCCAACATTAAAAACCCCACCACCCACAATACCCCTAATCTAACCCAAACGCCCCTTAAATAATCAGCCAATCAGATTGAGCTCGCATTCTATTTGGCTGTTCCGATCAGCCAATAGAATGCAAGCTCAATCTGATTGGCTGATTGGATCAGCCAATCAGATTGAACTTCAATCTGATTGGCCTGATAGCATTAGCCAATCAGATTTTTCCTACCTTAATTCCGATTGGCTGATAGAATCCTATCAGCCAATCGGTATTGAAGGAACGCCATCTTGGATGACGTCCCTTAAAGGGAACCTTCATTCGTCGTCGGGAAGAAGAGGATGGCTCCGCGTCGGCTTGTCTGAAGATGGCTCCGCTCCAGATGGATGAAGATTGAAGACGCCGCCTGGATGAAGACTTCTATTGGATGGAAGACCTCTTCAGGGCCCTTGGATGATGACTTCTGCCGCTCCGGATCTCCTCTTCGGTTCCATCGGTGGTCGGCTGGCTGAAGACGGTTCAAGGTAGGATGATCTTCAGGGGGGGTAGTGTTAGGTTTATTAAGGGGGGGTTGGGTTAGATTAGGGGTATGTGGGTGGTGGGTTTTTAATGTTGGGGGGGGTTGTATTTTTATTTTACAGGCAAAAGAGCTGTTTACTTTTTAATGTAGAATAGGGTAGGGAATTTTTTTTATTTTGGGGGGATTTGTTATTTTATTAGGGGGCTTAGATCAGGTGTAAGTAGCTTACAATTGTTGTAATATTTTTTTAAATGTTTGCAACGTATTTTTTTATTTTTTGTAACTTAGTTTTTTTTATTTTTTGTACTTTAGTTAGTTTATTTAATTGTATTTAATTGTAGTTATTTGTAGGTAATTTATTTAATTAATTTAATGATAGTGTAGTGTTAGGTTTAATTGTATCTTAGGTTAGGATTTATTTTACAGGTAATTTTGTATTTCTTTTAGCTAGGTAGTTATTAAATAGTTATTAACTATTTAATAACTATTCTAACTAGCTAAAATAAAAACAAAGTTACCTGTAAAATAAATATAAATCCTAAAATAGCTACAATGTAATTATTAATACATTGTAGCTATCTTAGGGTTTATTTTACAGGTAAGTATTTAGTTTTAAATAGGAATAATTTATTAAGTATAGTGTAATGTTAGGTGTAATTGTAACTTAGGTTAGTTTTATTTTACAGGTAAATTTCTCTTTATTTTAACTAGGGTAGCTATTAAATAGTTAATAACAATTTAATAGCTATTGTACCTAGTTAAAATAAATTGAAATTTGCCTGTAAAATAAAAATAAATCCTAAGATAGCTACAATATAATTATTATTATATTGTAGCTATATTAGGGTTATTTTAAAGGTAAGTATTTAGTTTTTAAATTAGGATTAATTTAGTTAATAAGAGTTAAATTTATTTAGATGTATTTAATTAATATTTAAGTTAGGGGGGTGTTAGGGTTAGTGTTAGACTTAGGTTTAGGGGGTTAATTATTTTATTACAGTGGCGGCGGTGTAGGGGGGGGGCAGGATAGGGGTTAATAAATTTATTATAGGTGGCGACGGTGTAGGGGGGGCAGATTAGGGGTTAATAAGTTTTAATATAGGTTTATTTGCGGGCGGGTTTAGGGGTTATAAACTATTTATTTAGGTTGCGGCGGGGTCCGGGATCGGGCAGTATAGGGGTTAATAACTTAATTATAGGTGGCGGCGGTATAGGGGGGGCAGGATAGGGGTTACTAGGCTTTTTGACAGCTTTTTTGATAACTTTGGCGAACGTATTCAGGTCCACGGCAGCGATGGTAGGTGAGCATAGGCGGGCGGTATTGGGCCGGAGGAAGGGCAGGTAAAGTAGACCGCGTTGATAACTAGAGGCCATGGTCTTAACTCGCCACCCTTTTTGTTCACAAAGAAGAAGCCAGCCCCTGCAGGAGAGCAGGATTTGCGGATGATCCCTGCGACAGAGAGGGCAGCAACATACTCCTCCATAGCAAAATTCTCCGCAACAGACAGCGGGGTAAAACCCGGCCCCGAGGAGGAATGGCTCCGGGTTGCAGGTCTATGGCACAATCGTAAGGACTGGTGAGGAGGGTAACGCACCTTGTCAAAAAACGTCTAGGAACGCTTGGTACTCCTCTGGCAATTGAGATACCGAAGAAGTGCACAAGACTTTAAACTGGTTTCTGAAGACAAGTGAAAATACATTAAGGAGACCACGACAAAATTTCGGACCTGCGCCCATTCGAGACTGGAATTGTGCTTTTTGGAGCCAGGGATACACAGAACAACCAGAAAATGCGTAGAGTTTATAACCTGGATACTGGATGGGTTTCAAAATAGAGAGCCCCAACAGCCATGGATAACGGGAGCAGTTTCGTGAGTAACGAGTGCGGGCTGAAAGGGCCTGCCATCAATGGCCTCAATAGCAAGCGAATGGACCGAGGCAAAACAGGAATGGCGTGCTTTGTTACAAAAGCACTGTCAATGAAATAGCCCACAGCACCAGAGTCAACAAGAGCCTGGGTGGACTATGGAGGAGTCCACCAGGGAAAGGACAACTGTGACCAAAGTTTTCTCCTTTAGCGGTTCCAGGGGACGAAGGATAAACCACCCAAGGTCCTGCCCCCGACAGGACCTTAGGTGTGAGCGTTTCCCGGCCGTGTTAGGACAAGACTTCAAAAGGTGGCCCTGTAACCCACAATAGAGGCAGAGCCCCCCTCCCTCCTCCTAAAGGCCCCTCTCCACCATGGAGAGACACGTGAATTCCAACTGCATAGGCTCAGCAGTACCTGGTGACTCGGGACCAGGAGGCATGGGAGGAGAGGGAGGCATGGGGGGAAAAACACGTAGGAGACAATGGAACAGGAGGCTTCCGCAAGCGCTCTTCGAAAGAGGGCCTCTCTCTGAGTCTGATGTCAATTAGGATAAAAAAAGACACCAATGCCTCGAGATCCTCTGGTTAATCTTGGGCAGCAACTTCGTCTTTAATCGCATCAGAGAGCCCATGAAAGAAGGGCGGCAACAAGGGCTTCATTGATCCAACCTAACCTCTGCGGCAAGCGTACGGAACTCAATGGCATGCTGAGCAACAGATCTTGTACCTTGCTGAATGGACATGAGTCGTTTAGCAGCAGAGGAGGAGTGAGCCGGAACATCTAATACCCTTCGAAAGGAGGCCACAAATTCACAGTAATTTGAAATCACAGGTTTATTAGTCTCCCACAAGGGATTAGCCCAGGCAAGAGCTGTGTCAGAAAGTAACGAGATGAGAAATCCCACCTTAGCTCTGTCAGAGGGAAAACGCCTGAGGTAACATCTCAAAGTAAATGCCCACCTGGTTCAAAAACCCTCTGCACTGATTAGGATCGCCTCCATATCGCTGCAGGGTAGAGGTGCAGAAACGGACATATTCCTGGTAGGACTAGGTGCAGCAGCGGAAACAGGAGCAGCCATAACTTGCGGGACACTTTGGTCCAAATGTGCAGTGCGAGTCAGCAGGGTTTGCAGGGCTAGTGCAAAGTGATCCAAGCGGTGATCCTGTTCATCCATCCTGGAAATGATGGCAGGTAAAGGTGGATTATTAGCACCATCAGGATTCATGGCCCTTGCGTAATGTCAGAATGCCAGGAATCAGACGAGAAGTGCAAAAATAATCACACCTTTATTAATAGCAAAAAATAATAAAAAGTCCACAAGTCAAATAACAAGCCAGGAATCTAAACCAGAGCTGGTAGTCAGACGAGCCAAGTCAGGAGCCAAAGCGAAATAGTCAGACGAGCCGAGTCAGGAGCAAATGCGAGTAGTCAGACAAGCCGGAATCAGGAACAAGGAGAACAGCAGAGTCAGGAACAAGCCAGAGATCAGGAACCAGGAGGAACATCAGACAGCCAGGTAATACACAGGAGCTTTCAGAAACAGGTCTGAGACCAACGCAAGGGCAAAGCATACTGAACAGAGGCCCTTTTAAATAATAAGTGATGACATCACAATTCTGATACTGCATTCCTGTCTCACATGGATCACAGGGGTCCTACGCTGCTTTTTAACGCCCGCTGGTATAACGAGTCTGACAGGTACAGGTGTACCCCTCACTTTTTTTCAGCGATTTTAACATACCGCAAATCCCCTTACGTCAATTGCGTATCCTATCTTTTCAATGGGTTTTTCCTAACGCCGGTATTACGATTGTTGGAAAAAGTGAGCGGTAGACCCTCTCCTGTCAAGACTCCTATCACATTTTAAAGTCAGTAGTTAAGAGTTTTATGGGCTAACGCCGTAACATAAGACCCTTAACTAAAGTGCTAAAATTACACTAACACCAATAATCTACCTATTAACCCCAAAACCGAGCCCCCCCCACATTGCAAACACTTCAATACAATTTTTAACCCCTAATCTGCCGACCGGACATCGCCGCCACTTAAATAAATATATTAACCCCTAAACCGCCTTAATCCTGCCTCGCAAACACTAGTTAAATTTTATTAACCCCTAATCTGCCGTCCCTAACATCGCCGACACCCTACATTATACTTATTAACCCTAATCTGCCTCCCCCAACGTCGCCGACACTATATTAAATGTATTAACCCCTAAACCTAAGTCTAACCCTAAACCTAACCCCCCCCAACTTAAAATATTATTTAAATAAAATGAAATAAAATTAGTACAATTAACTAAATTATTCCTACTTAAAACTAAATACTTACCTATAAAATAAACCCTAAGATAGCTACAATATAACTAATAGTTACATTGTAGCTATCTCAGGGTTTATTTTTATTTTACAGGCAACTTTGTATTTATTTTAACTAGGTAGAAAAGTTTTTAAATAGTTATTAACTATTTAATAACTACCTAGCTAAAATAAGTACAAATTTACCTGTAAAATAAAACTTAACCTAAGTTACAATTTATACCTAACACTACATTATAATTAAATTAATTCCCTAAACTAACTACAATTAAATACAATTAAATTAAATAAACTAAATTATGAAAAAAAAACAACCACTAAATTACAGAAAATAATAAAATAATTAAAACAAATTTAAACTAATTACACCTAATATAATCCCCCTAATAAAATAAAAAAGCTCCCCAAAATAATAAAAAACCCTACCCTACTACTAATTACAAATAGCCCCTTAAAAGGGTTTTTTGTGGGGCATTGCCCCAAAGTAATCAGCTCTTTCACCTGTAAATAAAAATACAATACCACCCCCAACATTAAAACCCACCACCCACACACCCAACCCTACTCTAAAACCCACCCAATCCCCCCTTAATAAAACCTAACACTACCCCCTTGAAGATCCCCCTACCTTGTGACATCTTCACCCAACCAGGCACAAGTGGTCCTCCAGACAGTCCGAAGTCTTCATCCTATCCGGGCAGAAGAGGACCTCCAGATGGGCAGAAGTCTTCATCCAGGCGGCATCTTCTATCTTCATCCATCTGGAGTGGAGCGGGTCCATCTTGAAGACATCCGACACAGAGCATCCTCTTCGTTCGGCGGCGACTGGAACAATGACGGGTCCTTTAAATGACGTCATCCAAGATGGCGTCCCTTCAATTTCGATTGGCTGATAGAATTCTGTATGTTCAGAGGCGGCTCTATCATTAGGCCAAATAGGCGATCGCCTAAGGCCCCACTCATGATGGGGCCTCGCACAGAGGCATAGAAAAATATTCAATTTTTTCTCAGATCAAACAGGTGTTGGTGGCCATAGTAGCCCAGCCCATGGGCTTCCTCCAAGAACAATCATATAGTATAATATTCATAGGCGTGAGCAGGGGGTTAAACAGAAGTGTCCAGTCACAATATAAATGTAAGGATTCCTGCTGCAATAAGCCCCCTGTGATATAAGATGCCTAGTCTGCTTAGTGCTCCACCTCCTTTCAGCTGAAGTGTGTGGTGAAGGAACTGCAGACAGCAGAGGAGCAATATGGACCCCCCACTTCATCTTACATGCAGAGTCACTTACTTGGCTTAATCTGCCCTGGCTGATATGGTTTGGTAGTAAAACTCAGTACTTTTTGCGGTACTTCAATCCTCTGCAGAAAAAGAGCACTGAACTATAGGGCAGTGAGACAGTTACTCCCTCAGTCTCTACTTTAGCCGAGCTGCCTGCAGTCCTGTGTGAGGCTGTGAGCCCTTCCCCTGCTTAGGCAGCTTGTTATTGACAGCCACACTTTAAGTAGATAGAGGCTTTTTCTGTGTTAATTTAACACCCTAGACACCAGAAAATATTGTGAAGCATCTGCGGCTTGTGATGGCAAATACAAGCCGTGTGCATATGTATTTTTATCAGATTATAGAATTCTATAGCTATAGTTTCCTGTGAAATGCTCTTTTAAACAACATTGCTTTATGATTTTCCCTGTATTTTTATATACATTTTTAAAGGGGACAAATGTATTTCACTTTTAGAAGCCAGTAAGAATATTGAGCTAGCCACATACTTCTTAGTACCCAGCTAACAGTGTTTGTGTTATACGTAGAATAATACAAAACGTTTTTAGCCAGAAGTACAATTCCAGGCTTGGATTTGGCGACCTTTGCATGAAAAATATTCAGTTTATACAAATTAATTTATGGGGGCTAAGCTTCAGTTTTATTTTTTTTTGTTTATGTTTTAAAGAGATATGAAAACCAAAATTTGTCTTTTATGATTCATACAGAGCACAACATTTTAAACAACTTTCTAATTTACTTCTATTATCTAGTTTGCTTTGCTGTGTTGGTATGCTTTGTTGAAAAGCATACTTAGGTAGGCTCAGGAGCAGTAGTGCACTACTGGGAGCTAGCTGCTGATTGGTGGTTGTGTATATACGGCTCTTGGTATTGCCTCACCAGATGTGTTCAGCTAGCTCCCAGTAGTGCATTGTGGCTTCTTCAACTTAAGATGCCAAGAGAATGAAGCAAATTTGACAATAGAAGTAAATTCAAAATATAGACAAAAGTTGTTAAATTGTATTCCCTGTCTGAATCATGAAAATTTGAAGATTTAGTTTTGCCTAAGGCCTCCCTTAGTCTAGAGCCGCCACTGCGTATGTTTTTATAATCCTTAAACTGAGAAATATGGAAATCCTATTTGAGGGTCCAAGAGCGGCCCTATACTTTTCAGATACACTTCGGCAATTATCATCTTTATTAGATCTGAGAGTCCAGCAATGGCTATAGCTTGATAGGGGAGGTGTAAGGTTTACAAAAATTCAACTAAAAGAAATAGATGGCTAGATTATGAGTTTTGCGTTATGAGTATAACGCTGCTTTTTCACTACCGCTGGTATTACGAGTCTTGTAGGTACAGTTGTACCGCACACTTTTTTGGCCGTCACACAACGTAACTACCGCACCTTTCAAAAATTCCTTTTTCAATGGGACTTCCATAGTGCAGGTATTACGAGTTTACCTGTCCGGCCAAAAAGTACAGCCTTTAATTACAAGATCTGTACCGTCACCTGAAAGTCAGTAGTTATGGGTTTTAAGTTACAAAGCTGTACCATAAAACTCATAACTAAACTGTCACAAAGTACACTAACACCCATACACTACCTATTAACCCCTAAACCGAGGCCCTCCCACATCGCAATGCAAACACTAAAATAAAATTATTAACCCCTAATATGCCGCTCCGGACATCGCCACCACTATAATAAACATATTAACCCCTAAACCACCACACTCCCGCATCGAAAACACTAGTGAAATATTATTAACCCCTAATCTTCTGCCCCCAATGTCGTTGCCACCTACATACACTTATTAACTCCTAATCTGCTGTCCCTAACATCACCGCAACCTACATTACTGTTATTAACCCCTAATCTGCTGCCCCAAAATCACCGCCAGCTAACTACACTTATTAACCCCTAATCTTGCAGCCCCCAATGTCGCTGCCACTATACTAAAGTTATTAACCCCTAAACCTAACCCGAAGTCTAACCCTAACCCTAACAACCACTAACCGTAACATAACAAATAATAATTCCAAACTAAAATTACAATTAATACCTAAATTATTCCTATTTAAAACTAAATAAATACTTACCGGTAAAATAAAACCTAAGCTAGGTACAATATAACTAATAGTTACATTGTAGCTATCTTAGGTTTTATTTTTATTTCACAGCTAAGTTAGTTTGTATTTATTTTAACTAGGTAGATTAGTTATTCAATAGTTATTAACTATTTACTAACTACCTAGCTAAAATAAATACAAACTTACCTGTGAAATAAATCCTAACCTGTTTTACATTAAAATCTAACATTACACTAAAATTAAATAGATAAAAAAAAAATACATTTATCTAAATTACAAAATATAATAAACACTAAATTACACAAAATTAAAAAAAAAGAAATTATCAAAAGTAAAAACGAATTACTCCTAATCTAATAGCCCTATCAAAATAAAAAAGCCCCCCAAAATAATAAAACCCCTAGCCTAAACTAAACTGCCAATAGCCCTTAAAAAGGCCTTTTGCTGGCATTGCCCCAAAGAAATCAGCTCTTTTACCTGTAAAATAATAATACAAACAACCCCCCAACAGTAAAACTCAACACCCACACAACCAACCCCCCCAAATAAAAACCTACCTAAAAAACCTAAGCTCCCCATTGCCCTGAAAAGGGCATTTGGATGGGCATTGCCCTTAAAAGGGCATTTAGCTCTTTTATGGTGCCCAAAGTCCCTAATCTAAAAATAAAACCCACCCAATAAACCCTTAAAAAAACCTAACACTAACCCCCAAAGATCCACTTACAGTTTTGGAACAGCCAATAGAATGCAAGCTCAATCCCATTGGCTGATTGGGTCAGCCAATAGGATTGAAGCTCAATCCTATTGGCTGATTGCATCAGCCAATAGGATTTTTTTACCCTTTATTTCTGATTGGCTGATAGAATTCTATCAGCCAATCGGAATTCAAGGGAACATTCAGTGTACGGCTGGGACCGTATGAAGAGGATGCTCTGCGCCGGATGTCTTGAAGATGGAGCTTATCCATGTCGGAAGGATGAAGATAGAAGATGCCGTCAGGATGAAGACTTCTGCCCGCCTGGAGGACGACTTCTAGACGCTTTGATGAAGACTTCTCCCGGCTTCGTTGAGGACTTCTTGCCGCTTGGATGAAGACTTCTCCCGGCTGGATGAGGATGGATGTCTGGTCTTCAAAAACTGTTAGTGGATCTTTGGGGGTTAGTGTTGTTTTTTTTTTTTAAGGGTTTATTGGGTGGGTTTTATTTTTAGATTAGGGACTTTGGGCACTGTAAAAGAGCTAAATGCCCTTTTAAGGACGATGCCAATCCAAATGCCCTTTTCAGGGCAATGGGGAGCTTAGGTTTGTTTAGGTAGGTTTTTATTTGGGGGGGGGGGGGTTAGTTGTGTGGGTGGTGGGTTTTACTGTTGAGGGGTTGTTTGTATTATTTTTTTACAGGTAAAAGAGCTGATTTTTTTGGGGCAATGCCCCGCAAAAGGCCCTTTTAAGGGCTATTGGAAGTTTAGTGTAGGCTAGGGGTTTTATTATTTTGGGGGAGATTTTTTATTTTGATAGGGCTATTAGATTAGGAGTAATTAGTTTTATTTTTGATAATTTCTTTTTTTATTTTGTGTAATTTTGTGTTTATTATTTTTTGTAATTTAGATAAATGTATTATTTTAATTTAATTTATTTAATTTTAGTGTAATGTTAGGTGTTAGTGTAACTCAGGTTAGGTTTTATTTTACAGGCAAATTTGTATTTATTTTAACTAGGTAGTTAGTAAATAGTTAATAACTATTTACTAACTAGTCTACCTAGTTAAAATAAATACAAACTTAGCTGTGAAATAAAAATAAAACCTAAGATAGTTACAATGTATTTATTAGTAATATTGTAGCTAGCTTAGGTTTTATTTTACAGGTAAGTATTTAGTCTTAAATAGGTATTATTTAGGTAATAATAGTAATTTTTATTTAGATTTATTTAAATTATATTAAAGTTAGGGGTGTTAGGGTTAGGGTTAGACTTAGGGTTAGGTTTAGGGGTTAATATATTTATTTAGTGTTAGTGTTGTGGGAGGCCAGAGGTATGGGGTTAAAAACTTTAGTATAGTGGCGACGGCGATGTTGGGGCGGCAGATTAGGGGTTAATAAATTTATGTAAGTGGCGGCAACATTGGGGCGGCAGATTAGGGGTTAATAAGTGTAGGTAGGTGGCAGCGACATTGTGGGCGGCAGATTAGGGGTTAATAAGTGTAGGTAGGTGGCGGCGACAATGGGGGCGGCAGATTAGGGGTTAATAAGTGTAGGTAGGTGGCGGCAACATTGGGGGAGGCAGATAAGGAGTTAATAAGTGTAATGTAGGTGTCAGCGACATTGGGGGCGGCAGATAGGGGTGTTTAGACTCGGGGTTTATGTAAGGGTGTTAGGTTTAAACATACATTTTCTTTCCCCATAGACATCAAGGGGGCTGCGTTACGGAGCTTTACGCTCCGTTATTGCAGGTGTTAGGCTTTTTTTAGCTGGCTCTCCCCATTGATGTCTATGGGGAAATCGTGTATGAGCACATCAAATCAGCTCAAAGCAGCGCTGGTATTTGTGTGCGGTATGGAGCTGAACGCTGCCATATTGCCCACAAACTCCGTTTTTTTGCAAACCTGTAATAGCAGCGCTATTAAAGGTGAGCGGTGGAAATAACTTGCGAGTTAGTAGCGAGCCAGCCATAACGCAAAACTCGTAATCTGGCTGAGAGGTTTTAAGGCTAATGGTCATAAACAGTTATTTACCTCTTTTATTTGTATTATAGCTGTTGACTTACAAGATATATACTTAACAACAGCCATGAAGCGTGCCTTTTTATTTAGGTATCACAAATATGTATTTAACCTTAACACCTATGCCCTTGATATTGACTTGTTTACTGCATGCTTCTGTATTATCTAGAAGATATGATATTTCTGTACACTGAACTTTTTTTATTTACGTATTATTGTTTAAACCTCAATAAAAGAATATTAAATAAATAAATAAAAAAAACAAATTACCAAAAATAAAAAACCCAGTTATGCCTATTTCAAAACTAAAGCCCTACTCAAAATAAAAACCCACGCCAAAATAAAAAAAACCCTATACTAAAACTAATTTAAACAATAACAATAGCTCTTAAACGGCTAGATTTGGAGTTTTGTCGGTAACGACCCGAAAAACTAACGCTGGCTTTTTTCTGGCCGCACCTTTTAAATAACTCTGGTATTGAGAGTCCACATAAAGGCTGCGTTAGGCTCCAAAAAAGGAGCGTAGAGCATTTTTAACGCAGCTTCAACTCGATACCAGAGTTGCTTACGCAAGCGGCCAGCCTCAAAAATGTGCTCGTGCACGATTCCCCCATAGGAAACAATGGAGCTGTTTGAGCTGAAAAAAAAACCTAACACCTGCAAAAAAGCCGCGTTCAGCTCCTAACGCAGCCCCATTGTTTACTATGCGGTAACACTTCCTACGTCTGCACCTAACACTCTAACATGTACCCCGAGGCTAAGCACCCCTAACCTTACACTTATTAACCCCTGATCTGCCGCCCCCGCTATCGCTGACCCCTGCATATTATTATTAACCCCTAATCTGCCGCTCCGTAAACCGCCGCTACTTACATTATCCCTATGTACCCCTAATCTGCTGCCCTAACATCGCCGACCCCTATATTATATTTATTAACCCCTAATCTGCCCCCCACAACGTTGCCTCCACCTGCCTACACTTATTAACCCCTAATCTGCCGACCGGACCTGAGCGCTACTATAATAAAGTTATTAACCCCTAATCCGCCTCACTAACCCTATAATAAATAGTATTAACCCCTAATCTGCCCTCCCTAACATCGCCGACACCTAACTTCAATCATTAACCCCTAATCTGCCGACTGGAGCTCACCGCTATTCTAATAAATGTATTAACCCCTAAAGCTAAGTCTAACCCTAACACTAACACCCCCCTAATTTAAATATAATTTACATCTAACGAAATTAATTAACTCTTATTAAATAAATTATTCCTATTTAAAGATAAATACTTACCTGTAAAATAAATCCTAATATAGCTACAATATAAATTATAATTATATTATAGCTATTTTAGGATTTATATTTATTTTACAGGTAACTTTGTATTTATTTTAACCAGGTACAATAGCTATTAAATAGTTAAGAACTATTTAATAGCTAAAATAGTTAAAATAATTACAAATTTACCTGTAAAATAAATCCTAACCTAAGTTACAATTAAACCTAACACTACACTATCAATAAATTAATTAAATAAACTACCTACAATTACCTACAATTAACCTAACACTACACTATCAATAAATTAATTAAATACAATTCCTACAAATAAATACAATTAAATAAACTAGCTAAAGTACAAAAAATAAAAAAGAACTAAGTTACAAAAAATAAAAAAATATTTACAAACATAAGAAAAATATTACAACAATTTTAAACTAATTACACCTACTCTAAGCCCCCTAATAAAATAACAAAGCCCCCCAAAATAAAAAAATGCCCTACCCTATTCTAAATTACAAAAGTTCAAAGCTCTTTTACCTTACCAGCCCTGAACAGGGCCCTTTGCGGGGCATGCCCCAAAGAATTCAGCTCTTGCCTGTAAAAAAAACCATACAATACCCCCCCCAACATTACAACCCACCACCCACATACCCCTAATCTAACCCAAACCCCCCTTAAATAAACCTAACACTAAGCCCCTGAAGATCTTCCTACCTTATCTTCACCCTGCCAGGTTCACCGATCCGTCCTGAAGAGCTCCTCCGATGTCCTGATCCAAGCCCAAGCGGGGGGCTGAAGAGGTCCATGATCCGGCTGAAGTCTTCATCCAAGCGGGAGCTGAAGAGGTCCATGATCCGGCTGAAGTCTTCATCCAAGCGGGAGCTGAAGAGGTCCATGATCCGGATGAAGTCTTCTATCAACGGCATCTTCAATCTTCTTTCTTCCGGATCCATCTTGCAGACCTCCGACGCGGAACATCCTCTTCTCCCAACGCCTACTAGCCGAATGACGGTTCCTTTAAGTGATGTGGGGGATGGCTGTTTAGGTCTTAATATGGTATCAAGGACTTAGCGATGTGGGGGTGTGGCGGTATAGGTGTTAATAGTGTAGTGGAATAGTTTGTGATGTGGGAGTGCGACGTTTAGGGGTTAATAGTGTAGAGGGTTACTTTGTGGTGGGCTATGTGGTGGTTTAGGAGTTAAAGGGACAGTAAAGTCAAACTTTCATGATTCAGAGAGAGCATGCAATTTTAAACAACTTTCCAATTGACTTCTGTTATCAAATTGGTTTTATTCTCGTGATATAATTTATTGAAAAACTCATAAGAGCTCAGGAGTGTGCACGTGTCTTTAGTACTCTATGGCAGCAGTGTTTTGCAACATTATTTGTAGCTTTGTTATACAATGTTGCAAAGCACTGCTGCCATAGTGTACTAAAGACACGTGTACACTCCTGAGCTCTTAAGAGAGGACCTAGTTTTAATCTTCAATAAAAGATACCAAGAGAACAAAGCAAATTTGATTACAGAAGTAAAATGGAAAGTTGTTTAAAATTGCATGCTCTTTCTATAGATCGCCCCAAAATTTTCTGGGAAACTGCAAAAGCAGTGCTCAGAGGAGAAATCACGGCTTATTATGCCATTTTATTCAAGAAGATGATGTCAAGAGAAAAGGAAATGCGGAAAGCACTGACCAATTCGTATAATCAATTTTTGCTTGACAAAAACCCTTTGAACTGGGTAAAATATGTACGTGCCAAAAATGCCAGGGATACTTTTGTAATGACTCAAGAAACACAAAAATAATTGAGGATTCAAGCCAAAATGTATAGATACGGCAACAAATCTGAAAAGATGCTTGCTAGAATGGTTAAAAATGAGAAAAAACATTCAAATATAGAAGAACGTCAATACAATGGGAAGCAACTACTGAAATCAGAGGATATTTCTGATGCATTCTAAGAATATTTTCAAGAACTGTATACTTGTTAAGGATATGACACATTGAAATCTTCTGAATTCTGGAGTAAAATTGCCCACCCCACATAACAGACGAAGCAATTGACAGCCTCAACTCTCCTATTACTAAGGAAGAGGTTGAGAAAATGATTTCTAAGCTATCTACCAATAAAGCTGCAGGACCAGATGGGCTACCCAATGAGCTTTATAAGATATTATCTGCAGAAATTGCTCCCCATTTGATTAACCTATATAATGATATTTACGTCAATGGCAAAACGGTTACATCCTCTTTCTCTTCCTCTTTTACAACCTTGTTACTTAAGGGAGGGAAAGATCCGACGCAAAAGGAATCGTATAGGCCAATAGCCCTCCTAAACTCAGATTATAAGATCTTAACTTCAATCTTAGCATCCAGGCTTCAGGCAATTCTTGCAAAAATAATTCACACAGATCAAGCCGGGTTCTTAAATAAACATAACTCAACAGCAAAAATTATAGAGGTTTTGGTCACTATGGAATATCTTGAGAAATTACCAGTATCTGAGGCGGGGGAGAGGACCCAACTGATCTTGCTATCCTGTCAATCGACGCAGAAAAAGCCTTCAACTCTTTAAACACTTAAGTACATCTCTAACGAAATTCTGGATCAAAGGCAAATTTCCTAAATTTATAGAAAATCTATATAATCAACCTTATACGAGATTGATAGTAAATGGCATTGTCTCTTCTCCAATTAAACTGGAGAGAGGCACGTGCCAGGGGTGTTCTCTCTCCCCGCTTCTTTTTGATATTGCTATTGAGCCTTTAGCAATTATGTTAAGGCAGAGTCTGGATGGTATAAAAATTCAAAATAATGAGATAAAAATTGGATTATATGCGGATGACATACTTTTATATTTATCTAAAGTAAATATCCCTAAGCTTCTTTAGATAACTGATCACTTTGGTTTCTTTTCAGGATACAAGGTGCAATAAAATTAGAAATACTTTGGATTCGGAGAAACAGAATCCTTTAAATATTTAGGGATCCACATCACGATTAAATCAGGGGACTTATATAAATTTAATATACCCCCAATAACAAAACATATTAAGGAGAAACTTAAAATCTGGCAAAACTTACCACTGTCAATCTCTGGCCGAGTAGCACTATTCAAAATGGCTCTTCTTCCGAAACTGCTTTATGTTCTTCAGAATATGCCATTAATTTTGTTAGAAAAGGATGTTCGCCTTATTAATAGTTCAGTTAGACAATTTATTTGGCAGGGGAAAAGATCCAGGATCTCTCTCACTAAACTTTCTCTGCCAACTGAATTTGGAGAGTTGGCACTGCCAGATATAAGATCCTATAATCTTAGTTTTCAAGCCTGCATAGTAACTGACTGGATCTTTTCCAAAAATTATGTCTTAAACAATGAGCTTGAAATAAACATATGTAACCCATATCTTCCAACAGCATTGCTCCATTCCACTCCTAAAGAACTACCGGTAGAAATCAAGGGACTTAAAACTATTTCTAACCCACTTAAAGGGACACTGAACCCAATTTTTTTCTTTTGTGATTCAGATAGAGCATGCAATTTTAAGCAACTTTCTAATTTACTCCTATTATCAATTTTTCTTCATTCTCTTGCTATCTTTATTTGAAATAAAAGCCATCTAAGCTTTTTTGGGTTAAGAACTCTGGACAGCACTTTTTGATTGGTGGATGAATTTTCCACCAATCAGCAAGGACAACCCAGGTTGTTCACCAAAAATGGGCCGGCATCTAAACTTAGATTCTTGCATTTCAAATAAAGATACCAAGAGAATAAAGAAAATTTGATAATAGGAGTAAATTAGAAAGTTGCTTAAAATTTCATGCTCTATCTGAATCACAAAAGAAAAAAATTGGGTTCAGTGTCCCTTTAAGGCATGGTGGAAAATATCTAACTCTCTTTCAATAAATAGCAAAATATCGTATTACCTTCCCCTAATAGGGAATCCGAGATTTCAACCAGGTCTAAACTCCGGGGTTTTTAGAAGATGGCATAAGAATGGCCTAAATAAGTTATTTCATTTAGTAGATAAAGACAGAAAATGTGTCAAAACATTTGAGGAATTGAAAGTAGTTCAATTTACCCAATAAAGATTTCTTTGCATACCTGCAGATAAGGCACTTCGTTCTGGAAGTAATTAAAGAAGTGGGCTGGTGCTGGGCGCTAGGTAAACTAGAAAATTGTCTCACTCTAACGAAGAATGATCGAATGTCCATTACCCCATGCTACCATCTTCTTGGCACCAGTAAGGGTGCCCCCATCTTTGC
The DNA here is from genome assembly GCF_027579735.1 of Bombina bombina. NCBI lineage: Eukaryota > Metazoa > Chordata > Amphibia > Anura > Bombinatoridae > Bombina > Bombina bombina. Next base: position 1,233,341,614 of record NC_069499.1, read on the forward strand.
AAAGCTGGCATTAGCATGGAGATCACTTTCGGATCGGAATATCATTGAACCAAAAACCCTACAATATTCAATAAATAAAATAGCAAAGGCTACACTTTCTGCAACTTGGCGGGAAGTGCATATTAAACTCCTTCACAGAGCATACTTCACCTCGGAGAAAGGACTTAAGGCCCGCAATCCAGAGTTTAATAAATGCCGTAAATGTTCTCTCCCAGCGGCCGACTTGGAGCATATGATCTGGCAATGCCCAAAAATAAGAAATCTATGGTATAAATTAGAATTCTGGTTAAAAAGGGTGTTGAAAATCTCCCCACTAACCCTATCCTTATACCAGATCATATTGTGTCTAAGGAATGAAGACAAATATCATACTAATGAAAAATTAGTGTCCTTATCTATCCTGGCCACTAGATATCTAATATGTAATTAATGGAAAATGCGATCAGTGCCAAGTATCTCTGAAATTAGGAACTGTTTGAAAAAACAGTGCATATTGGAACAAAGATATACGAATATAGATAATGAATCTGATATCAGAAACTTCATCAATAAATGGGCAGCATATTTCAAAACACTTCCTGACAGAGAAATAGATTATTTGATTTTCCCATTTCAAAATTCGGAGATAGTTCTGCTAGGAATTTGGTAGGTAAGGGTGGGAGGGGAGAGGGTAATTAATTGTTTAAATTTCCCTTTTTTTTCCCTTTTTTTTTTTCTTCTTGTTGTTGTCGTTGTTGTTGTTGTTTTTTTTTTGGGTGGTTCTATGATAAAATAAGGAAAATCACAACAATAGGTATATATGAAATTGTGTGTCCTAATGTTTTGGGTTATGAGGATAGTAGACTTCTATGTTGACTTTTGTTGGGCATTATGCTCTATCTTGTAAAACTGTCTGAATATTGGAAGACAATGTTACTTCTTTTTTCTGTGTTTGTATTATTGTATAAATATGCCTTCTGTTGGTTAATAAATAATAATTAGAAAAAAAAAATTGCATGCTCTATCTCAATCATGAAATTTTGACTTTACTGTCCCTTTAATAGTGTAGTCTAGTGCAACTGTTTTCTCTGGTCAAACTCTTTATGCAGACTTTCAGTTTGAGAACAAGGAAGAAGAAGAAAGGAGATGGAAAAAGAGGACCGCCGACAAGAAGATGAAGAGGACCACCCAGAGGGCTGCTGTCATGAAGAAAGAAGAGTACCTCCGCCAGAACCGATCACGTATGAGCCAGTGTCAAGTTGGCTGAATACAATCTTTGAGTTTGGAGTTAGGATTTATTTGGCGTGAATTTGTTTTAGAATATGTTTTTTTATTTTTATTTTTAGTATAACTTAAGAGGTGTTAGGCTAGAAGTCTTGGGCGTGTTCTGCCACTGGCTGCTGTCTCGGCTGTCAGAGCTGACAGCCCAGACTGCAGCATGAGGGAGAAGGTTGAACATAGGTACTATGTCAACAGGGTATGCTACATCCATTTGGTTTATAGAATTAAAAATCATGTATTTTGCTTTAGCATGATATTGTTCTTTTAGTGATATTAATATTTTATAGCAGACAGTAGCCACAACTTTTTAGTTTTATTTATTTATTGCTGATATAAGTTCTCGCTGTTCTGAACGTGGTATATTTCTAATACTGTGACCACACTGCAACAAATGCGTTCTAAATTAATAACACTTTTTTTTACAGTGTGGTCACAATATGAGAACTTATATCAGCAATAAATAAAGAAAACTAGAAAGTCGCAACTACTGTCTTCTTTGAAATATTAATATTGCAAACAAGAAATCTCCTTCCTAAAAAATGAAAAAAACACGCCAAAAGCAAAATACACAATATTTAAAAACATGACAATAATTAAAATACATATTCTAGCACTATACAATAAAATACATATAAATAAAACATTTTTTTTTACCTATGTAGAAAATACCCACAATCCCACAGCTGCTATAGGTGCATTATTGATGTTCTAGTTTCACTATTGCATTGTAACAAAAGGGGTTGAGTTTGTGTTGACGCATGTAAAGTTTACTGCCAAACAATACTATTATTTACATTACACCTTTTAATTAAGGTGGTGAAGCTGCTTTGAAAATATCGCCATCATTGCCACCCACTGAGATGTATAGTAAAACTTACTGATGTCAGCAGTTTTAAATATTTCACCGTCAATCTCGTTCCCGCGATGGATCCCATTTGAATATATCTCCACATAGTGGATGTTTTTCAATCATCAGGGCCTGTGAGAGATGGCCACAAGTTTAAAGACCCTGAATAAACCTTCTGTTGCCCACATTACAGTATGTGACACACTTTGTGAAAGTATTTTCTGTACTACTACACTAGCATCAATTTAAAAAAAAAAGAAGGTGATTTGGCACAAGAATTTTAGTTCCTGTGTTAAACAAAGATCAATTTTGCATGCAAGCATAGATTTTCTTATGCTCAGAAGTAGATTATGCTGACAAACTTCATGAAATGGTAGACCCTGTATCAATAAAGTAATACCAGCCCTGTCCTAAATCCTATGCTTCAATTCTTAAAATTCAAATTCACAATCGTCGACCCCCTCTGAGTATATATCTTTCTGTTTATCCCTTTATTTCTGGTTTACTTTAACAAGAGCTCTTTTTTTTCCCCTAGCAAACAAGTTCTACATTTTCACAGGAGGAAAGTCTTTTTTTTCAGACACTTCACTAAAACCTTTTATCTACACTGAAGAAGAGTAAAAAAAAACAACTGATTGATTTTGAAGTTAAATGTTGGCATCTGCTGTTATTCAAAAGCAGGACCTTGGATACACTTGGTCGTCATTCTTTCAGCCCTGCCACCAGCGTGCCGCAAATGAAGACAAGCTGTTGTCAAATGAGAAATGCAAAGCAGCCAATCTGTTTGTCTGTTTAATGTAACTGGGAACATAAGCTGCTAAAAATGCAGCCATTCTGCACTGTCAGATGGGAGACACACTTTTACAAACGAAAGCCTAATGACCCATTTTACTGAGGCACTGTGGAGTTCCTACTAATGGTATTTTCCATATGCACTTCAACATGCTTTTATCTGCAACTGCAAATGGTACGATTTTCTTCCTAACACAGCCGTGTAATTCACTCTTTTTTTTTCCCTTTGGCACCACGTAGGAATGCTGATGTTCAAGGCGTCTTGAAGCAGCGAGCATATTGCTCAAGCATCTGATTCCCATCTCCTCCTCACACCTGTCATTGTACCATATTAAAGAGGGGAACATTCAGTCATTAAACATGATAGATATGTTTTTAATAAGAAAGTGTTGTGCCTCACCATGCAGATAAATACAGAGTCTTAAGATATTTTCAGAACTTCAAATGCAATTATACAATGAAGTGAATCATCAAAGTCGTTAAAAATGCAGATTCGGTTTATTAAAATAAGTTGCTACAGCAACAATTCTCTTTGACAGCCTTACATTGCTAAAGTGTTGGTCTTCAAGTTTGCAACATTTAATTAATAATGTGGTTTAGATTTCAACAGATCTGCATATGGAAAAGTTGCTTACTTATCAAGATATTAGATTGTCCCTTCAGATCTAGCAATCATCCTCAAAAAGAGCAATAATTTCCTCTGAATAAACAGCACACGATAAGATACATTTAGTAATACATTGTTAAAGCCTTATGCTGAAGTTCACTCTAAAATCTTCCCCAATGCTCACATTATCCCTGTAATTTCACTGGAATTTGTCCATTCCCCAGAAAGAATATTATAAAAATGCATGTCAATGTGCACACAGCATACTGGGGTATTTCAGCATAATTACCTTCTGTCTCACCGGGTGCAGCCCATTGTATCTTTCTCACTTGCTAACAGCCTGTACCACCTCCCTTACTTATAAGCTTAGAGACTTAGGGGCCGAATTATCAAAGGTCTTGCGGACCTGATCCGACAGTGTGGATCAGGTCCGCAAGACCTCGCTGAATGCGGAGAGCAATACACTCTCCATATTCAGCATTACACCAGCAGCTCACAAGAGCTGCTGGTGCAACGCCGCCCCCTGCAGACTCGCGGCCGCCAGCAGTGAGGTGTCAATCAACCCGATCGTACTCGATCGGGTTGATTTGTGGCGATTCCTGTTCGCCTCATCAGAGCAGGTGGACAGGGTTATGGAGCAGCGGTCTTTAGACCGCTTGCTTCATAACTGCTGTTTCTGGCGAGTCTGAAGACGGCCCTTCAAGCTCCACTCGGAGCTTGATAAATGGACCTCTTACATTTGCTCTCAATTCCAAATTATTTGCTCTCAATTCCAAATTATATCACAAATGCACAAATCCTCTACTGATTTAAGTCTTTCTTCCGAGTACACAATTAACTTAAAATATATACTCTTAAAGAAACATAATTACCTTAAGACTGTAATAGAAAATGATTAATTATTTGTATTAAAATCTTTATAATATTGTTTTCATTAAACCCCCAGTGGTTTTCCTGCTAAAAAGTACACTAACACCCATAAACTACCTATTAACCCCTAAACCGAGGCCCTCCCGCATCGAAAACACTTTAATAAAAATTTTAACCCCTAATCTGCAGCTACGGACACCGCCACCACCTACATTATATTTATGAACCCCTAATCTGCTGCCCCCAACATCGCCGGCACCTACATTATATTTATTAACCCCTAATCTGCTGCCCCCAATGTTGCTGCAACCTACCTACACTTATTAACCCCTAATCTGCCACCCCCAACGTCGCCGCCACTATAATAAACATATTAACCCCTAAACCGCCGCACTCCCGCCTCGCAAACATTAGTTAAATATTATTAACCCCTAATCTGCCGTCCCTAACATCGCCGCCACCTACCTACATTTATTAACCCCTAATCTGCCGCCCCCAACATCGCCGCCCACTATACTAAATGTATTAACCCCTAAAGCTAAGTCTATCCCTAACCCTAACACCCCCTAACTTAAATATAATTTAAATAAGTCTAAATAAAACCTACTATTATTATCTAAATTATTTCTATTTAAAACTAAATACTTACCTATAAAATAAACCCTAAGATAGCTACAATATAACTAATAGTTACATTGTAGCTAGCTTAGGATTTATTTTTATTTTACAGGCAAGTTTGTATTTATTTTAACTAGGTAGAATAGTTACTAAATAGTTATTAACTATTAATAACTACGTAGCTAAAATAAATACAAAAGTACCTGTAAAATAAAACCTAACCTAAGTTACACTAACACTATAAGTTACCCTACACTATAATTAAATAAATTAACTAAATTAAATACAATTACCTAAATTAAATTAAATTAGCTAAAGTACAAAAAAAACAAAACACTAAATTACAGAAAATAATAAACAAATTACAGATATTTAAACTAATTACACCTAATCTAATATCCCTATCAAAATAAAAAAGCCCCCCCCCAAATAAAAAAAAACCCCTAGCCTAAACTAAACTACCAATAGCCCTTAAAAGGGCCTTTTGTGGGGCATTTCCCCAAAGTAATAAGCTCTTTTACCTGTAAAAAAATACAACCAACCCCCTAACAGTAAAACCCACCACCCACACAACCAACCCCCCAAATAAAATACTATCTAAAAAAACCTAAGCTCCCCATTGCCCTGAAAAGGGCATTTGGATGGGCATTGCCCTTAAAAGGGCAGTTAGCTCTTTTGCAGGCCCAAAGTCCCTAACCTAAAAATAAAACCCACCCAATACACCCTTAAAAAAACCTAACACTAACCCCCTGAAGATCGACTTACTGGGAGAAGTCTTCATCCAAGCCGGGCCGAAGTCCTCAATGAAGCTGGGGGAAGTCTTCATCCAAGCCGGGTGAAGTGGTCCTCCAGACAGGCAGAAGTCTTCATCCAGATGGCATCGTCTATCTTCATCCATCCGGCGCAGAGCGGGTCCATCTTCAAAGATATCCGACGCGGAGCATTCTCTTCATCCAACGACTAAAGATGAATGAAGGTACCTTTAAGTGACGTCATCCAAGATGGCATCCCTTAGATTCCGATTGGCTGATAGAATTCTATCAGTCAATCGGAATTAAGGTAGAAAAAATCCTATTGGCTGTTTAATACAGGGCTTACACTGTAACGAAAATGTTTAGATTTGCCTTTACAAATATGGTGGCAGGATTTCCAAAATGATTACCACAGTGTTGCTGTACAGGAAAACCTGCCACCATATTTGTAAAGGAAGTGCAAATCCTCCGGGGCAGACTAACCAGGGTGAAAGAATAACTCAGAGTGATAGAGAAGCAGTCGCTTTTGCTCCTAGGTAGTGACAGCTGACTGCAAAGATAGCACATTCCTTTACTACCCATTCCCCAGCTTTACACAACCAACATTGTTAGATTAATATACTTTATAACATTTAAACCTCTAAATTTCTGCCTGTTTCAAAAGCTCTATTGACAGCCTCCTAATCACGAGCTTTTGTATTTGCTCTTCACAACAGGAGAATGATAGCTCATGTGGGCCATATAGATAACCTTATGTTCACCCCGGGAAGTTATTTAAGAGTTACCACAACACAGTACTAAATGCAACTCAATAAATTTTAAATAGTTACAGTCATGTGATCAAGGGGCTGTCAGAAGATGTTTAGATACAAGATAATCACAGAGGTAAAAAGTGTATTAATATAACAGTGTTAGTTGTGCAAAACTAGGGAATGTGTAATAAAGGGATTATCTATCTTTTTAAAGAATAAAAATTATATTGTAGATTGTCCCTTTAAAGAGACATGGTAATAAAAAATGAAGTTTTCCATCCAAAATAAAGTATTTTTTTCCTTCACTTAATAAATCTACCTTTTTTTTCTGGGAGCTGTCTTCGACACTAGTAGATACTAGTTGCACTTCCTGTAAATTTCAACTACTTTTACTTAACCTATTTCATAAAAAAAAAATATTTTTAGCATGTTTCTTGCGAATATAGACTGGAAGTTAAATCACTTGGCATCCGTATCTTATGGAAATAGTTTATATTGATGCATCGTTTGTTTAGCCCTTTCTTTAGGAAGTAAACACTGTACATTAATTTTGTGTCAAAGTGTAGCCAGTGGCATTGGCAGCCAATCTCATACAATGCTTTTGTGCTTCTTACCCAAGGAGCTCCTTGTAATTCATGAATAAAAATCAAAGCCCGCAGAGCTTCAAAGTATGTTTCTTTAGTAAATAGCTGTACAAGTGTTTTTATTTAATTGTGCTTGCTTGTCAGTCAGGTGTTACACCTCATTTGATATACTCTGGTTTGACATTAAAGGTGCTGCCTTACACTGACGGCATGTGTGTGGGTTGCAGTAAGGTGAAAGTACTCACCCATTAAACATTCTACAACAATTTCAATATATTTTCAAAGGTTTAACCCCATGGCTGCTAGAGAGGCGCTACAAAAATTGATTAAGGGAACAGTCAATACAGTAGATTTGCATAATTAACAAATGAATGATAAAAAGACAATGCACTAGCACTTAGTCTGAACATCAATTAAGTAGTATATTGTTTTCTAACACATTTCAAAGTTATGTCTATTTCCAGTCCTCCTGTATCATGTGACAGCTATCAGCCAATCACAAATGCATACATGTATATTTTATGAATTCTTGCACATGCTCAGTAGTGATTAAAAAAGTGTAAATATAAAAACACTGTGCACATTTTGTTAATGGAAGTACATTGGAAAGTTGTTTAAAATTGCTGCTCTGTCTGAATCATGAAATTTACATTTTGACTTAAATGTCCTTTTAATAGATACTCATTATGCTACCGAAGGGTCTTGTTGTTCATGTTTGAAATTCTTTGAAGCTAATTTTTATTTGTACACTTTTTGAGGCACCAGCTCTGACTGAGCATGTGCAAGAGTTCACAGTGTATATGTATGAGTCTGTGATTGGCTGATGGATGTCACATGATACATGGAGACAGCAAATTGATGTCAATTTTTTAATTTGTCAGAAAAAAATCTACAGCTCATTTAAAATTCAGAGTAGGTATTATTGCATTGTATTTTTATTATGCACTTGTTGATGATGCAATTCTACTGTATTTAATGGTCCTTTAAATTATATGGTTGTATTAAATGGCCCCATACATGATATCGCACACAGCAAACATAAACCCTAGAAAGGAATTAAAAGAATAAACACAACTGTAGCACTTTGTAAACATGTTAGCAAAACTGGATCTGTAAGTTCCTAAGTCTGTTTCATTATATTAAAGGGACAGTTTACCCAAAAACTTTTTCTCCTTTAATTTCTTCCCAATGATCCATTTTATCTGCTGAAGTGTATTAAATTGTTTAGAAATAGCTCCTTAGCCTTTATATTCACATTTGAAAAAGCTGATTTAGGGCCAGATTAATAATGGAGCGATATTTAGTGCTTTTGCTCGTGCACTAATTGTGTTAGAAGCAAGTTCAAGTTTGTTGCATGCGATGAGTTGCGCTCGTATTACAGTAAGTTGAAAGTAAAAAGTTATCACTCTTGCGTTAACCCGATGCACGCAAAAAGCTGAACTTAGAATGTCACCCATGCGATAACTTATTCCCCCATAGAAGTCAATAGAGAAAAAAAGTGGAAAAATACCTAACACCCTACTTGAGCGCTAACCTGAACACATATTCTCAGGTGCGCTAACCCAACATAAAAATATGAATATTTCACATTCCTATATATAGAAATATATATATTTATAAATACTTAGAACATACAGTATTTCTTTATATGCAGAACACTGGAATGTGAAATATTTACAGCAAACACATAGTTAAAACCTTTATTAAATATGGATATTGCATAAATATGTTTTCATCTAAATGACAGCAAAGGGCTCCAATTCACTTATGTATATTTCTATATATGTGTACATATGTATTTATGTGTTTATGTCTCTAAATACATATATACCGACACACACATAAATACTGTATATATATATATATATATACATCTAAATACATAAATACATATATACAGACACACACATAAATACTGTATATATATATATACATCTAAATACATAAATACATATATACAGACACACACATAAATACTGTATATATATATATATATATATATATATATACATCTAAATACATAAATACATATGTATACATATATAGACATATATATCCATAGATATACATCTTTAGACATGCATATGTATGTATCTCAATGTTAGAGCGCTTTGCCTGCCTTTTTTAAGATTTTTAATTAGTTGGTGTTATAATGAGTTTAAGAGGCCTATTTATCAAAGCGTCAACTGAAAATATGCTGGAATTCCATGTCGTAATTGTCGCGAGATTGATCCGCCGTAATCATCAAAGCATCAAGATCGTCAAATGTTGAAATTTGTGACGTAACATACGATCCCACAATCTCAATCCGACGCAGATCGATGCGAGTTGAAAACCCGTGGAATTCGAGCGGAATTGTGTTTATTCGCCTTCCTATTCGAAAGTATTTGAAGCTCTTACGAAGTTATCAAAAATTGAACAGTTATGCTTGCGTCTTTTCCAACGTAGCGTACCTAGTTTTCAATCCGCCACCCTTGAGGTCACGGATGCCATAGAACTCAATGGGAGTCGGAAAACACTGAAATCTTTTGTTCAATGCTGCAAGACAATGAAGCATATCGCCTAATAAAAGTCAATTACAAACTATTAAATATGTATACCCTTAAAAAAATCAAACAATATTATTGCTCCACATTTGGTACACTAGTAGATATAGGGATAAAAATGAAAAATACATTGCTACATATGGATTATGCTACAGCTTTGTCTCTCATTACAAATCAAGGGGACAATATTATTTCTACATATTTGGTGCAAAGTTTTAATAGATATAGAGATAAAAATGAAATAAATACACAACATAATATAGCTAACTTCCTTTTTATTTGTTTGAAAAATCTATGTGCACCATGTTTAAGCCATGTAATACAAGTCCTACTCTCCACTTCGCACCATATTTGACGCAACACTTTTCACACCAATTATGACGTAAACTCCTAATCACATGATTTATGACATCAACCAATCTGATTCAAATATACATTATAAACTATCACTAAAGAATCAAATTGCTCGATACTTCTGTCATTGATCACTCATCAGAACTTGTAAGTGCCATTTGTTACATTGTGTATTATACTTTGAAATTAGGGAAATTAGTATGAAAGATAAACATTGATGCTGACATTAGGAACCTCTTTACTGTCATGATATGTTCAGTGTATTTCTTCCTTCTCTTGAATTTCTTTTTCAATAAGAAATGTCATCTTATATGCCAGCCCATTCTATAACACCTGTGAAGGGGTGTTTTTTAAAAATAGATTGCAATCAGGAGGGGTTAGACAGGTGCAGAGAGAAACCTGGCCCAGCTCTTAAAGGGACAGGAAACCCCAAAATATTATTTCAAGATTTGGATAGAACATACAATTTTAAACAACTTTCCAATCTACTTCTATTCTCAAATTTGCTTCATTCTCTTGTTATCCTTTGCTGAAGGAACAGCATTGCACTACTGGCAGCTAGCTGAACACATCTATTTAGCCAATCACAAGAGACAAATGTGTGCAGGCACCAATTAGCACCTAGCTCCCACTAGTGCAACTTAAATTTTCACTTTCCTATCCCTTTAAAATAGCCATAGATTTCAAATAAATACATATGATACCCTGATTACATGTTATATTCGAAATTATTCCTGCTCAGAAAAATAATACATTTACAATATATACATATAGTGGTATAAATAAACACAGAGATATGACAGACAACATTGTTTAGAACAAAAAAATGAACTTCGAGACATGTAAATATGTTTGCAAAAGATTTCTGACATAACACACATATATATATATATATATATGTGTGTGTATATACATACTAAAATATGTATGTCCAATCTTAAAAAGAAGTCTAATAATTCACTCTCCACTACACTATTTACACTATATACAATAATGTGCTAAAGAGAAATGTGCTTGTTCGTGGACAGTATTGAAATGGTATAAATAAAGTTGGGAAAAGCCCGAATAGCCACGACATCGATGGCTGTTAGTTGCACCGTACTTGACGCGCGTGTTTTTGACGGCTTTTTTTATAAATAAGGAGATCGTATTCAGATCCGCGGCCGCGATGTTTGGTGAGCGTATTGACGCCCGTGAATTCAACATAGTTGACGCTTTGATAAATAGGCCTCTAACTGTATTTTGTAATGTATTTTTGATGTGTTTTGTGAAACTTTTTAGTTTTGTGGAAACAGTTAACCAGAGCTCTGAGTTTGCAGTAATCAATCTAGTATAAATCACGATTTTACTCACGCATACGCATTTACTTTCAACTTGTAATACTAGCGCAATTTAACTTGCATGCAAACGAACACTATATTGCTTGCGTGCAAACTATAGTGCTTCACTTGTAATCTGGCCCTTAGCATGTAGTATCCCTACCTATACTGAAAGTTTCTATACCTTGTATAGGCTACTGAGAAACTATGTAAACACAGCCAGCAGAATTTATACTCACAGTGGGAGGTGGAAAAAAAATCTTTATTTTGAATTGTTCTTTCCAAGTATTGTACAGAGACAGAGATACGAAAGTGAAGCACTTGAGTGATAAGATAATGATCTGTCAGCAAGCCAAGCCTATTTTGATGGGCTGTGGTTTCAAACAACATATCCAGTTATATATTTTGCAAAAAGAAGCGTAAATGAGCAATTTCTCATACATTTTATATGCTGCAGCTGGTATAACAAGTCATAGGGAACACATTCAGGGAAAAACTATTTTACAGTGAACTGTCCCTTTAAAATTGTCTCACAAGATATTTGTAGCTGCAATCTTGTAGATACGAAAATTATAGCTTTTCTGGGGTGTTGTCAGGGTTTTTCACCTAAACTGCTTCTCAACATGCGGGATTAAAAAAGACGAGATTGCCCTAGCGGTCGTGTCTCACTATATGAAAGCTAACAAGACTGTCTCTGTTATTTTCTTTTTGTTCTTTGCGCGTGTTACAGTGGACTGTTTTATGGAGGCTGATCTTTTTATCTTAATTTGTCTTCATTTGTTTAGTAACGTTTTTTTAGACAATTACATGATGCCGATAGCCTTGAAAGTGGAAGTGGTTCTATGTGGTGTTATGTTAGCAGTTGCAAGAGAGGAGCTCCCTTGATTTCATTGGAGTTGACCTTACCAATCGCTGCACTGACAAAGGGCAGAGACAGAGCTCTCTGTGAGTTTTTCAGCGAGATAGAAGTTTTATTGAATAAAGGCCTTGAATATCTTGTAGGATCTCTTCTGCAGCTTTTTGATATATTAAGATGATTTCCTGAAGACTTAGATGATGACGGATAAATACATTCAAATTAATATAACAGTAGAAAAATGTACATCCATTGTCCACAAACGTCTTCCTTCTTGAGTTGAATATCAATGTTTTTCTTATACAATGGCTGATTTTCTCTGAGAATTATCCTATCCTTTTGCAGAAGTACAGATTTTATTTTAATCAATAGCTAGGAAATACAATGATTATGTGCAAGGCATAATTTTCCTTTTATAGCATGCTCACAAGCATAAAAACTGTGTGCATGTACACAGAGTTCCCAATCATCCTAAAGTGTGTGTATATATGTATTTATGTATATACAATATATGTGTATTTATATATATATATATATACAGTATATACATATTTATATACACATAAATACAAATATATACATAAAAAGACACACACACACACACACATATATTTGTGTATATATATATATATATATATATATATATATATATATATGTGTGTGTGTATGTTTGTGTGCATTGGAACAATTTGCAGTTAAAGGGATACTAAACACAAATTGTAAACTACATGATTTTGAACCTTCATATATAAGAATAATTTTGTAATGCAGCTTTATTTTGTGAAATGAGTATATTGTTTTATGTTTATTCCTTTCACTGATTTCCCTGTACCCCAGAACAAAAGTACCACTGCTAACAAATCACAAACTAATATTCAGATATAGCCCAAACTCTTGGCTAGATTATGAGTTTTGGCTGTAAAAACTTGCGGAGCTAACGCTCCTTTTTTTCCAGCGCTCACTTTAAACAACGCTGGTGTTACGAGTTTTCTGCGTTAGCCTCAAAAAAGTGAGCGTTGAGCAAAATTTAGCTAAATTTTTCACCTCAATACCAGCGTTGCTTACGGTAGCGGTAAGCTGAAAAAAAAGGTGCTCGTGCATGATTTCCCCATAGAATACAATGGGGCTGAGCTGGCTGAAAAAAAAACCTAACACCTGCAAAAAAGCAGCGTTCAGCTCCTAACGCAGCCCCATTGTTTCCTATGGGGAAACACTTTCTAAGTCTACACCTAACACCCTAACATGAACCCCGAGTCTAAACACCCATAACCTTACACTTATTAACCCCTAATCTGCCGCCCCCGACATCGCCGACACCTACATTATATTATTAACCCCTAATCTGCCGCTCTGTACACCGCCGCCACCTACATTATCCCTATGAACCCCTAATCTGCTGCCCCTAACATCGCTGACACCTATATTATATTTATTAACCCCTAATCTGCCGCCCCCAACGTCGCCACCACCTACCTACACTTATGAACCCCTAATCTGCCGACCGGACATCGCCGCCAATATAATAAATGTATTAACCCCTAAACCGCCGCAATCCCGCCTCACAAACACTATAATAAATGTTATTAACCCCTAATCTGCCCTCCCTAACATCACCGCCACCTACCTACAATTATTAACCCCTAATCTGCCGCCCCCAATGTCGCCGCCACTATAATAAAGTTATTAACCCCTAAACCTAAGTCTAACCCTAACCTTAACACCCCCCTAAATTAAATATAATTTAAAAAAAATCCAAATAAATTTACTATAATTAAATAAATTATTCCTATTTAAAACTAAATCCTTACCTATAAAATAAACCCTAAAATAGCTACAATATAATTAATAATTACATTGTAGCTATTTTAGGATTTATATTTATTTTACAGGCAACTTTGTATTTATTTTAACTAGGTACAATAGCTATTAAATAGTTAATAACTATTTAATAGCTATCTAGTTAAAATAATTACAAAATGACCTGTAAAATAAATCCTAACCTAAGTTACAAATACACCTAACACTACACTATCAATAAATTAATTAAATAAATTACCTACAATGATCTAAACTAAAATACAATTAAATAAACTAAACTATATTGCAGAAACAAACACTAAATTACAAAAAATAAAACAAAATTACAAGAATTTTAATCTAATTACACCTAATCTAAGACCCCTAATAAAATAAAAAAGCCCCCCAAAATAATAAAATTCCCTACCCTATACTAAATTACAAAAGTAATCAGTTCTTTTACAAGCCCTTAAAAGGGCTTTTTGCGGGGCATTGCCCCAAAGTAATCAGCTTTTTTACCTGTAAAAAAAAAATACAAGACCCCCCAACATTACAACCCACCACCCACACACCCCTACTCTAAAACCCACCCGATCCCCCCTTAAAAAAAACTAACACTACCCCATTGAAGATCACCCTACCTTGAGCCGTGTTCACCCAGCCGGGCACCGATGGGCCAGAAGAAGACATCCGGACCGGCAGAAGTCTTAATCCGATCAGGGCAGAAGAGGTCCTCCATCCAGCAGAAGTCTTCATCCAAGTGGCATCTTCTATCTTCATCCATCCGGCGCTGAGCGGGTCCATCTTCAAGACATCCGACGCAGAGCATCCTCTTCTTCCCGATGACTAACGACGAATGAAGGTTCCAATCAGCCAATCGGATTGAACTTCAATCCAATTGGCTGATTAAATCAACCAATCTGATTTTTCCTACCTTAATTCCGATTGGCTGATAGAATCCTATCAGCCAATCGGAATTTGAGGGACGCCATTTTGGATGACGTCATTTAAAGGAACCTTCATTCGTCATTAGTCGTCGGGAAGAAGAGGATGCTTTGCGTCGGATGCTTCGCGTCGGATGTCTTGAAGATGGACCCGCTCCGCGCCGGATGGATGAAGATAGAAGATGCCCCGATCAGATGAAGACTTCTGCCGGTCCGGATGTTCTCTTCTGGCCCATCGATGCCTGGCTGGGTGAACACGCTCAAGGTAGGGTGATCTTCAATGGGGTAGTGTTAGTTTTTTTAAGGGGGGATCGGGTGGGTTTTAGAGTAGGGGTGTGTGGGTGGTGGGTTGTAATGTTGGGGGGGGGGGTCTTGTATTTTTTTTACAGGTAAAAGAGCTGATTACTTTGGGGCAATGCCCCGCAAAAAGCCATTTTAAGGGCTGGTAAAAGAGCTGATTACTTTTGTAATTTAGTATAGGGTAGGGAATTTTTTTTTTTTATTAGGGGGCTTAGATTAGGTGCAATTAGATTAAAATTCTTGTAATTTTTTTCATTTTTTGTAATTTAATGTTTGTTTGTTTTTTGTAATATAGTTTAGTTTATTTTATTGTATTTTAGTTTAGATCATTGTAGGTAATTTATTTAATTAATTTATTGATAGTGTTGTGTTAGGTGTATTTGTAACTTAGGTTAGGATTTATTTTACAGGTAATTTTGTAATTATTTTAACTAGGTAGCTATTAAATAGTTATAAACTATTTAATAGCTATTGTACCTAGTTAAAATAAATACAAAGTTGGCTGTAAAATAAATATAAATCCTAAAATAGCTACAATGTAACTATTAGTTATATTGTAGCTATCTTATGGTTTATTTTATAGGTAAGTATTTATTTTTAAATAGGAATAATTTATTTAATTATAGTAAATTCATTTAGATTTCTTTAAATTATATTTAAGTTAGGAGGGGTGTTAGGGTTAGGGTTAGACTTCGGTTTAGGGGTTAATAACTTTATTATAGTAGCAGCGACGTTGGGGGCGGGAGATTAGGGGTTAATAATTGTAGGTAGGTGGCGGCGACGTTGGGGGGGCAGATTAGGGGTTAATAAAATTCATTATAGTGTTTGTGAGGCGGGATTGCGGCGGTTTAGGGGTTAATGCATTTATTATAGTGGCAGCGATGTCCGGTCGGCAGATTAGGGTTAATAAGTGTAGGTAGGTGGCGGCGACATTGGGGGGGGCAGATTAGGGGTTAATACATATAATGTAGGTGTCGGTGATGTTAGGAACAGCAGATTAGGGGTTCATAGGTATAATGTAGGTGGCGGTCAGCAGATTAGGGGTTAAATAATTTTATTATAGTGTTTGCGATGTGGGGGGGGCCTCAGTTTAGGGGTTAATAGGTAGTTTATGGGTGTTAGTGTACTTTGTAGCACTGTAGTTAGGAGCTTTATGTTCCGGCGTTAGCCCATAAAACTCGTAACTACTGACTTTTTTATGCGGTAGGAGTCTTGGAGGTAGAGGCTGTAACGCTCACTTCTTCCAAGACTCGTAATACCAGCGTTAGGCAAATCCCATTAAAAAGATAGGATACGCAATTGACGTAAGGGGATTTGCGGTAGCCAAAAGTCGCGGAAGAAAAGTAAGCGGTGAGCCTCTACCTGCCATACTCCTAATACCAGCGGGCGTTAAAAAGCAGCGTTAGGACCCCTTAACGCTGCTTTTTAAGGCTAACGCAGAACTTGTAATCTAAGCGTCTGTTTGCACATGTGCAGACTGGGGTAGCCTGCCCTTATTTATACACTTAAGGTGGTTTAGCACTGATTCAACTTGGTTACTATTGCAAAGAATAATTTGCCTGTCCTGATTGTTGATGCAAAACTGATAATCCACCTTTTAAAAGCACATGCTTGCATAAATTGCCTTAAAGTATTAACCCAAGCATCCCTGTGAGAAAGTGAAACAAACATTTTTTTAGATGTATTTTACAACCAAAGGATGCAAAATAAATAATAAAATGTATGCAATATTCATATTTAATAAAGTCTTATACTTTGTATTTACTGTAAATATTTCACATGCCAATGTTCTTCACATAGGGGAATATGTTCTATATATTTAAAAATAGATATTCCTATATATATCATATATATACCTATATATAATTTTATATATATATATATATATATATATATATATATACTGTATATATATATATATATATATATATATGTATATATTTTACCAAAAACATCATATATTTTATTTTAAAACATGAACCCTTGATATAACATTTTCATATCTGGTTTCATTTATCTTGTGAGATTATCCTGAATCATGATCATGTATAAGAATACATAAAGTGCCACAACCTACTGGAAGCTTTTTCAGTCCAGTAAACATGTTCTTCGAAGAAGATGAGTCAGGGCCATGTGGGTGTCAGATGATAGTGTCCGGTTCACATCCGTTCAAGTTCTGGTAATAAGTTGTTCATGAGGCAATTTCTATACAAAGACACTAAACCAAAAACTTACAGCTACTTGAATAATTTAATACCTTTAGTAGTCAATGGCCTAACTATGATGGAAAAATGTTATTTATAACAGGAGTGCGAATAAGTGTGAATAAGGAATTCAGTGAGCACAATATTAATTTAGTGTTAAAGATAAATAAATACTAGACATAATGGGCTAGATTAATAAGGCTCCATTTATTAAAGGTCAGGTGGACATCGCTGTGTGCAGACAACATATGCTGTCCGCATTTAATATTACACAAGCATTACACCAGCAATGCTTGTATAATGCCGCACCATGCTCGCTGGCGGCCAATCGGACAGGGATGATTTCAATCCACCTCCTTTGGACAGGTTAAGTAACAACTACTTAACTATCATTTAAGGGGAGTTTGAAATAACGGCCTCCGAACCAGCAATTGTTGGTAAATGAAGCCCAAAGACTCTCGTTAAACTGCAAGGTGTCCCATTGTTCAAGGGAGGTCATGTTCAAAAATAATTAAGGCCCATCGTTTTTAGCCAAACACTAAAATCATGTAACAAGCCTATAAAATAGTCCAATGTGGAACAGCACAAAAGGATAGGAGTACTCGTGCAGACAGGTGAACTGCCACTTCACCGCATAAATGTAGAACAATGAAAGTGTCCACAGCTCTCCAATGCTTAAAAGTATCTTTATTAGAACAAATATAGCGTTATATTTGTTCTAATAAAGATACTTTTAAGCATTGGAGAGCTGTGGACACTTTCATTGTTCTAAGCCTATAAAATAGGCTTGTTAAATGATTTGAAATAGGGAAAAAAAGAAAACCAACAATTTTGAAATCCATTTGCAAAATGAAATCTGTAAATGTCTATAATTGTTGAATTGTTTCATGCCGGTTTTGCTATGTTAAAATAGCCTTGCTGAATAGAATTATTTTAACTTGGCAATATCACAGCATGAAAAAGGCTGACCATGGGTGTTCTCAAGATGGGGGTCAATATTTGTTAGCATGCAGGATCTAAAAAGACTTGATTGCCTAGTAAACTATCTAATCTTGCAGTTGTGTCTCACTATGGCCCTGATATATAAAGGTTTTCCAGCTTGGAGAAAAATTGCAGTTAAGACTTAACAGGGGCTGAATTCACTTAATTTTCAAATGAAAAAGGGCAGAACTCTCCAGCACTGCGAGATCTCTCTCATTTCTATATATGAAGGAGACACAAGCCCAGTGCCATATAGCACTGCATGATATGAGAGTTTTGTTACACTTCTTTGGATCATACTTTGTATATGTCTTTTTATATACACAAATTATACAGGGAGTGCAGAATTATTAGGCAAGTTGTATTTTTGAGGATTAATTTTATTATTGAACAACAACCATGTTCTCAATGAACCCAAAAAACTCATTAATATCAAAGCTGAATAGTTTTGGAAGTAGTTTTTAGTTTGTTTTTAGTTATAGCTATTTTAGGGGGATATCTGTGTGTGCAGGTGACTATTACTGTGCATAATTATTAGGCAACTTAACAAAAAACAAATATATACCCATTTCAATTATTTATTTTTACCAGTGAAACCAATATAACATCTCAACATTCACAAATATACATTTCTGACATTCAAAAACAAAACAAAAACAAATCAGTGACCAATATAGCCACCTTTCTTTGCAAGGACACTCAAAAGCCTGCCATCCATGGATTCTGTCAGTGTTTTGATCTGTTCACCATCAACATTGCGTGCAGCAGCAACCACAGCCTCCCAGACACTGTTCAGAGAGGTGTACTGTTTCCCCTCCTTGTAAATCTCACATTTGATGATGGACCACAGGTTCTCAATGGGGTTCAGATCAGGTGAACAAGGAGGCCATGTCATTAGATTTTCTTCTTTTATACCCTTTCTTGCCAGCCACGCTGTGGAGTACTTGGACGCGTGTGATGGAGCATTGTCCTGCATGAAAATCATGTTTTTCTTGAAGGATGCAGACTTCTTCCTGTACCACTGCTTGAAGAAGGTGTCTTCCAGAAACTGGCAGTAGGACTGGGAGTTGAGCTTGACTCCATCCTCAACCCGAAAAGGCCCCACAAGCTCATCTTTGATGATACCAGCCCAAACCAGTACTCCACCTCCACCTTGCTGGCGTCTAAGTCGGACTGGAGCTCTCTGCCCTTTACCAATCCAGCCACGGGCCCATCCATCTGGCCCATCAAGACTCACTCTCATTTCATCAGTCCATAAAACCTTAGAAAAATCAGTCTTGAGATATTTCTTGGCCCAGTCTTGACGTTTCAGCTTGTGTGTCTTGTTCAGTGGTGGTCGTCTTTCAGCCTTTCTTACCTTGGCCATGTCTCTGAGTATTGCACACCTTGTGCTTTTGGGCACTCCAGTGATGTTGCAGCTCTGAAATATGGCCAAACTGGTGGCAAGTGGCATCTTGGCAGCTGCACGCTTGACTTTTCTCAGTTCATGTGCAGTTATTTTGCGCCTTGGTTTTTCCACACGCTTCTTGCGACCCTGTTGACTATTTTGAATGAAACGCTTGATTGTTCGATGATCACGCTTCAGAAGCTTTGCAATTTTAAGAGTGCTGCATCCCTCTGCAAGATATCTCACTATTTTTGACTTTTCTGAGCCTGTCAAGTCCTTCTTTTGACCCATTTTGCCAAAGGAAAGGAAGTTGCCTAATAATTATGCACACCTGATATAGGGTGTTGATGTCATTAGACCACACCCCTTCTCATTACAGAGATGCACATCACCTAATATGCTTAATTGGTAGTAGGCTTTCGAGCCTATACAGCTTGGAGTAAGACAACATGCATAAAGAGGATGATGTGGTCAAAATACTCATTTGCCTAATAATTCTGCACTCCCTGTATTGCTGCATTGAAAACTAAAACTGACACTTTCAGAAAGTGAGAGGAAGAGGGCAGTTCCCTGGGCTGAACAGGGGAGTTCCCAGGTATGGATGGGCGAATGTGTTTATATTCAAATGTGAATGTTAGAACGAATGTTATTGTAGAAATTCGATTTACATAGTAGAATGTTGATAAGAACAAATATTCTTAAAAATTCTATTATCGAATGTTATTTACAGTTTTTGAATGCCACTTTCGAATTTGAATGTCACATTCAAATTCGAATGTCACATTCGAATTCGAATGTGACTTTCGAATGTCACATTCGAATTCGAATATTACATTTATAAAACACAGTATTAGACTAGAAATACTATTTTGAATTTGAATGTGACATTCGAATTCGAATGTAGCATTCAAATTCGAATATTACATTTATTAAACACAGTTGTAGACTAGAAATACTATTTTGAATTTGAATCTTACATTCAAATTCGAATGTCACATTCGAATTCGAATATTACATTTCGAAATTGAATTGAAAGTGAATTGAAATTGAATTGTTTAAAATTCACAATAGACTTATTTTAATTAACAGAAAAGTAAAATATACTAAAATATAGACAAAAGCAAGTTAAATTGAAGTGAAAACATTTCAGTTTAATTTGTAAAATCACTACGCTGCTGTACACAAAATATAAAACAAAATACAAAGTGCAAAGTTTAATTACAATACAAATTATACTGAAGTCTAAAGTGATATAAACTACAAAGCACAAAGTGTAAATGCAGCAGAACTGTCATGTCATGCAGTTATATATTGCACTGGGCTTGTCTCTCCATCGCATGCAAAAATGAAAGAAACACCTCTTGGAAAAGTAAAGAAAAATCTGCCTTTTGAAAATTTCACTAGGGATCTTGCAGTGCTGGAGGTTTATTTTAGAATATCTCACCTGAGCAGAGAGGTTTTGAATATCAGGGACTATGTCAAAGCTGATGAGGTTGTTACATTTTTAGCTTCTCAAGTTTTCTTTTTTGAAAGAGGTTTTATTTTTTATTTTAATAATTCTGTGCCATAATGTTTTTAAAATAGTTTTCTAATGCCGGTATTCTTGTCAGTGGAAGTGGTTTTGTGCCGTGTGAAGTCAGCAGATGTAAGATGGAAGCAGCTTCATTGTTTTTAATTTGCATTACATTTACAGATTACTTTGAATCTTGCTATATTCCAGCTGTGATGTTGCAATCTACTTTTATCATTTATATTGCTCTTATTAACTTAAGTTAACTCTGAGAACTGTATTTTTCCCACAATCCCCAGAGGTGTTGGAGTATATCTAACAGGATTCAAAATCATGACCATGCTACATAGTGATTGCTGTCAAAGATACATGGCTGCCAAGGCTACCCCCTACTATCCAGCTCACTCCTTTTTACACCACTTTTGGCCTTTTCATGGCTTACGCAATCTCCCAGACTTATCCTATTGCTTGTTTTGTGGTTTGTACATCCTCACGGAAAAGCTGATCTCTGACCGCCTAACCCCTCTCCGGTTGGCCGGGCTCCTAGAACTGCCGGTTGGCCACATCACCCTGGACACCCGCTAACCTATACCCCAGGTCACTCCCACAGTCCTTTGCCACAGAGCTCCACTCTTTCGTTGATTGGTACCCCCTAGGGAGGGCAAGAGGAGGGGTTATTGCCGGAAGGGAGCTTCTTGAGGAACTTTGGGTTTCGGACCTCCCTACAACCCTTACTTCCCCTGGATTTCCCAGTGTACTTTTGATCGCCCACAGCTTCGGAAGTGCCACCCCTTTCCTGAGATCCGCCCCGGAATAACCACCCCTGTACCACTGGGACTCTATGGGACTATGGACACTATGGGGGGCGCCAGCCTGTCTGGAGGGGTGGGAATAGCAGGAGATCTGGGGGTCAGATAAGACCCTTATCAAGATGAGCTTGGTATATATAAGTGTGTGTGTTTCACAATAAAGATGTTCTTTTTCTACCTGAATACTGGTTTTGTCTGGTTATTTGGGTGGGCTCAGGCTATAATCACGTCTTTCCGCTCTATAGCTGCAAGTTCTAGGGACAGGAAGGACCTTCTTGGAAGGGCTACCCAGTCGGGGTAGCGGGAGTCCATCACAATTGCTAAGTAAATAAAGAAGCTAATTTATATCGGTCCCTAACTGGCCCAGCATAGCAGACAAGATAATCAGTAATCAAGAGACTTATCTGTGAAATGTCATGTAACACAAATTCTGCTAAAAAAAGTTACAGTTTAAAATGTTTTCAAAACATTTATTTTGTCATATTTTGTCAGCGTATTGCTGATATAGACTATAATTTTGTAAAAGTGTATTTAAAATTATTGCAAATCCTAGCATTTCAAAAACACTAGGATTTACCAATACTAAAAAAAAGACGTAGAAGATACCTTTATTTCGCCGTGGCTTCACTGTTAACCTAAGGGGCTCCAGCCACCGATGGCAAAAGTCTTTTTTTTTTTTACATTTCCACGTCTTAGCCAATAGCTGTGCTAGGAAACGGAATAGCTGAGAAGGGGACTGATATAGTTTTTGGGTTCTGCTGCTTTGTCCTTTCTTGATATAAGTGGCCAAAAGGTTTAAAAGGATATGAAACCCAAAATGTTTCTTTCATGATTCAGGTAGAGCATGCAATTTTAACCAACTTTCTAATTTACTTCTATTATCAATTTTCTTTGTTTCTTCATATCTTTTGTTGAAAAGCAGGGATGTAAGCTTAGGAGCCTGCCCATTTCTGGAGCACTATATAGCAACAGTTTTACAAGAATATTAACCATTTGCAAGAGCACTAGACGGCAGCTATATTTCCTGCCATGTACCACTCCTGATGCCTACCTAGGTATCTCTTCAACACAGAATATCATGAGAATGAAGCAAATTTGATAATAGAAGTAAACTGGAAACTATTTTAAAATGGTTTGTTCTGTCTGATTCACAAAAATATTTTTTTGGGTTTTATATTACTTTAATTTATTTAACCCAGAACCAAATTGCTCATGGGTAGATGTAGAGGGTTCCCTTGCAGACATTTTGGTTAGGGGAAAGGAAAAAATCTTGGAGTTTATCTCTTTGCAGGAGCCACATGCCTTAGAGAGAGTGACTGAAGTGGTTTGATATTGATGACGATGCTGATCCATGATAGTAAAAGGGCAATGAGTGCTGCTAAACAGTCTCCCGGGCTGTGTGTAATCAGATTGGGTTTTTATGATGGATAAAGACCATCCCTATTTAGAAAGTGAGCCATGTGCCTTCTCAAAGTTTTTTATGTACTGTATTGACTCTGCAATCAAATAAAGACTTTTAGTTCAATAAACTTAAATTCCCAAAGATGTTTGTGTTGTGTATTATTGTAAAGAGTGAGTCTATAAGTGGTTTAGCTATTAAATTCATGTAGCTCCTTATTAGACTTACAGAACATAATGACATTTACATTACCATCCATTTTTATATTGATGCTTTTAAAATATGTGCCCCGTGTTTAACATGTAATTTAAAGAGAGGAAGAACGTCAATAGGAAGCACCTAATCTATCTATTGCCTATTGATCTAGTGATTGATTGAATGATTGGTGAATCTGTCAGTCTGTTTGCTAACATCTGAGCAAGTTAATAGCTATAAATATGCATTAACCAGTTAACCAGGGGTGTATTATTGCCTAAATGCACAAGGTCAGGGTATTTTGTGATGGGGAGATCACAGTTAAAAGGACATGGAACACAATTTTTCTTCTTTCATGATTCAGATAAAGAATACAATTTTAAACAACTTCCCAGGGTCCTTCTATTATTAAATTTGCTTCATTCTCTTTGTATCTTTTGCTGAAGGAACAGCCATGCACTACTGGGATCTAACTGAGCAAAATCAGGCAAACCAATAGCAAGAGGCATATCTGTAAAGGCTCCAATGATCAGTTAGCGCCTAGTAGTGAATTTCTGCTACTGAGCCTATCTAAGTATGCTTTTCAACAAAGGATACCAAGAGTACAAAGCAAATGAAATAAAAATAAATAGTAAAATGGAAAGTTGTTTGAAATCACATGTGCTATCTTAATCATGAAATAAAAAGTTGTCTCTACATTTTTTGTAGTTTGGGACAGTGCAGTTTGGTTTAAGTAAGTTGAGAAGGGTCACGGCTGGGTTTAATGGGCTGTAACAATGATGCTTAGTCATGTACCATAGTAAATGTACTTGACAGTATGGATAGTAATAATATGAGCTGTGGTTGGTTGAGAAACACCTGTATTAGCCATCTGCATATCTATAATTTGTATACAGTTAACCTAACTGAGCTTGAGTATTAATGTCTATATAGAAATAACTTAGATATACAGTATATGCGGATACATGTTTACATATGTATAGTCACTTTGTTTTTATTTGATATGGTTGTAATCCTATAGATGTGTTGTTTTACATTAAGGGGTATTAACTATGATCTTAACTTATGTATCTTTCTATTATAAACAGTCTTGACAAAGGTCCCTGTGAGGACCTTGTTGAAATACTAATAAAAATATTGTCTATTAAGTCCTGTGAGTGCCTCTTCTTCCTTTGGAGTTTCTACCTATCTACTATAGAGAGCACCCAGGCAATTCACCAGTACAGTGAGTGCTTGAAACCCATAACTACATATAAATTCTGTATCATTATACACTATCACTGTAGCATTTTTTTCTAAGTGAAGAACATAGTATTGCTTGTTTCAAGGTATTTGATTGGGAGGGGCTCAAAAGTCTATAAATATAAGTCTATCTAAGTGTATCCATATTTATTTATGTGTGCACAATCACATACATATTTAAAAAAAAGAAAATAGGATGGTGCAAAAGCAGCGTGTAATATAAAGTGTGGCCAACAAAAGTGGTTCCTGATTGAAAAAGATTCCTTATAGAAATAAAAACATCAAAAAGAAAAGATAGTGTAATTTACTCTAAAGTGTACTAAGAAGAAAAGTGTAATCTATCAAAAAGTGTGAAGAAGTATTCCTGGCCCTGGGTACAAAATAAAGTGTTCCTGGGTCTATTGAGTTAAATACAATGTATATACAAAGTGCTTAAAAGGAAAATATGTATAAAAAGGCTACAAAATATCGGATGTCTAAATAGACAAATTCTCAGTAGTCTAAATTTAGAACAAATAAAAAATGAACCAGTGATATAAGCTGAGAATAAAAACGAAAATACGAAAATAGTATTAAAATGAAAAGGGGCACAAAATGTATTAGATTAACCATGCACATTCATGGGTAAAATGAAAAGTAGGCTAACAATTCTAATTACAACTTTAAATATTAGGAATCCTAGTACGAATGATATCACATAATAAGGGACTAAATTTCTAGTGCAGCAATATGTTTGGTGATCTCACACACATGAAATAATTACAGGCCCATTTATCAAGCTCCGTATGGAGCTTGAAGGGCCGTGTTTCTGGCAAGTCTTCAGACTCGCCAGAAACACAACTTATGAAGCAGCGGTCTAAAGACCGCTGCTTCATAACCCTGTCCGCCTGCTCTGAGCAGGCGGACAGGAATCGCCGGAAATCAACCCGATCGAATACGATCGGGTTGATTGACAGCTCCCTGCTGGCGGCCGATTGGCCGCGAGTCAGCAGGGGGCGGCGTTGCACCAGCAGCTCTTGTGAGCTGCTGGTGCAATGTTAAATGTGGAGAGCGTATTGCTCTCCGCATTTAGCGAGGTCTTGCGGACCTGATCCGCAGTGTCGGATCAGGTCCGCAAGCCCTTTGATAAATGGGCCCCTAAGTGTCACACAAATAAAAAACAAACAGTATAAAAATAGACTCTCTCTCTCTCTCTCTCTCTCTCTCTCTCTCTCTCTCTCTATATATATATATATATATATATATATATATATATATATATATATAGCAAACGAACATGAAGCACTCCAAAGGTCTTATATCTTTATCACTTTATTGTGAACATTTTCGGGCATAAACTATGCCCGAAAACGTTTGCAATAAAGTGATAAAGATATAAGACCTTTGGAGTGCTTCATGTTCGTTTGCTATTTTGTTCTTTGGAATAGCACCCAAGGCTATTGTGGATTGAGACATGGAGTGCACTTTGCTTTATACAATTATATATATATATATATATATATATATATATATATATATATATATATATATAGTATTAGGCAAATAAAAAGTCCAGATAAAAAGTCCAATATAAGGCCTATTAGTAGGGTGACCATATAGCCGCTTTAAAAAGGGACACATGTGAAAAATACATATGTCAGGGCAGTTTTCAGGGCTGTTTAAACAAATGTATTGTATAAGAACCCTGACATATGTATTTTTCATATGTGTCCCTTTTTAAAGCGGCAATATGGTCACCCTACCTATTAGGGACGTCTCACAAAATAACACCAAGAAAAAATACCACTGTAAAAAATATATATATATATATATATATATATCTGATGTATTGGGTGTACCTTGCACACAGAGTTGTAGTAGCATTCTTATATTATCTCCAAACACAGATATAACTCTCTTTAGTACATCTAAATTATATCATCCAACTTCAAAAGGTAATATTAATAATATTGTCCTTTAAGCTTACTAGCGTATAGTGTAATTAGAATTGTTAGCCTACTTTTCATTTTACCCATGAATGTGCATGGTTAATCTAATACATTTTGTGCCCCTGTTCATTTTTATACTATTTTCGTATTTTCATTTTTATTCTCAGCTTATATCACTGGATAATTTTTTATTTGTTCTAAATTTAGACTACTGAGAATTTGTGTATTTAGACATCCGATATTTTGTAGCCTTTTTATACATATTTTCCTTCCTTTAAGCACTTTGTATTAACATTGGGGCCCATTTATCAAGCTCCGTATGGAGCTTGTGGGCCCGTATTTCTGGCGAGTCTTCAGACTCGCCAGAAACACAAGTTATGGAACAGCGGTCTAAAGACCGCTGCTCCATAACCCTGTCCGCCTGCTCTGATGAGGAGGACAGGAATCGCCGGAAATTCAACCCGATCGAGTACTATTGACACCCCCCTGATTGGCCGCAAGTCTGCAGGGGGCGGCGTTGCACCAACAGCTCACAAAAGCTGCTGGTGTAATGCTGAATACAGAGAGCGTATTGCTCTCTGCATTCAGTGCTGTCTGTCGGACCTGATCTGCACTGTCGGATCAGGTCCGACAGAAATATGATAAATAGGCCCCATTGTATTTAACTCAATAGAATCATTTTTTTTTGTACCCAGGAATACTTCTTCACACTTTTTGATAGATTACACTTTTCTTCTTAGTACACCTTAGAGTAAATTATACTATCTTTTCTTTTTGATGTTTTTATTTCTATATGGAATCTTTTTCAATCAGGAACCACTTTTGTTGGCCACACTTTATATTACACGCTGTTTTTGCGCCATCCTATTTTCTTTTTTCTGTATAGTCTTATTGGTTATTCTTGTGGAAGGGTTTCCCAGGATTGGCTGTGAGTGTATAGTCTAGTGCAACACTTTTTTTCATTTTTTCCACGTACATATTTATATAAACACATAAATGAATAGGCATATAAACATATACACATAAACATTAATATATATATATATATATATATATATATATATATATATATATATATTTATATATATATAGGAGTCCTTTTTCAATCAAACACTTTGCCATTTATCATATAATTTTTAACATTTTTAAAGGTTGGCAGCACTAATCTATCTCTGGTAAACACCATGGACTTATATCAAGTTGCATGATAATATTTGCACAGTCCAGCGATGTCACGTATCACGTCTAGCGCTATAATTAACATGCCACTTGTAATCTGTGCTGTTGGAACAAATTACTATTTCTATAGCACTACTATTGCTGTCACAACCAATCTCTGCTAGGTACAGGGCTGGCTCAACCATGGGACCAAGTGGGTCCAACAAACCAAGGCAGCTTTGTCATTTTCCCTATGGTTCTTGCACCCAGACCAGTCTGGGGTTAACTGCCTGTGACTCTGGGGACAGCACAGCTTCCTGTGAGTGCCAGTGAGCACCCAGGGCTGAGAATGTTGCAGGGTCATGGGATGTGTACCCAGTCCAATCTGAGAGTGCAGTCCCCATCCGTGTTTTGTATATGTCTAAGGTGATTACATAAGCCTGTGCACCCTTCACTTCTTACCAGTTTATGGATTGAGAGCTTGCATTGTGTGGCTGTTTTAGGGTCCCAGGTTTTGGAAGGTACCTTGACATGGAACCTGGGCTTGTCCCATTTGGCCAAATGCAGTAATTAACCCTTCCATTTTTGCTTTTAATCTTAGCTGAGAGCTTGTAAGTGAGTGCTGGAGTTTCTCTGTGTGTTGTTTACTATATATATATATATATATATATATATATATATATATATATACAGTATCTCACAAAAGTGAGTACACCCCTCACATTTTTGTAAATATTTTATTATATCTTTTCATATGATAACACTGAAGAAATTACACTTTACTACAAGTGTACAGTGAGTGTACTGTAGTGAGTGTACAGCCTGTATAACAGTGTCAATTTGCTGTTCCCTAAAAATAACTCAACACACAGCCATTAATGTCTAAACCGTTGGCAACAAAAGTGAGTACACCCCTAAGTGGAAATGTCCAAATTGGGCTCAATTAGCTATTTTCCCTCCCCAGTGTCATGTGACTCATTAGTGTTACAAGGTCTCAGGTGTATATGGGGAGCAGTTGTGTTAAATTTAGTGTTATTGCTCCCACACTCTCTCATACTGGTTACTGGAAGTTCAACATGGCACCTCATAGCAAAGAACTCTCTGAGGATCTGAAAAAAAGAATTGTTGCTCTACATAAAGATGGCCTAAGCAATAAGAAGATTGCCAAGACCCTGAAACTGAGCTGCAGCACGGTGGGCAAGACCATACAGCGGTTTCACAGGACATGTTCCACTCACAACAGGCCTCGCCATGGTCGACCAAAAAAGTTGAGTGTATGTGCTCAGCGTCATATCCAGAGGTTGTCTTTGGGAAATAGATGTATGAGTGCTGCCAGCATT
Source organism: Bombina bombina (assembly GCF_027579735.1). NCBI lineage: Eukaryota > Metazoa > Chordata > Amphibia > Anura > Bombinatoridae > Bombina > Bombina bombina. The sequence continues at coordinate 1,233,370,965 of NC_069499.1, forward strand.
GCTGCAGAGGTTGAAGGGGTGGGGGGTCAGCCTGTCAGTGCTCAGACCATACGCTGCACACTGCATCAAATTGATCTGCATGGTTTTCGTCCCAGAAGGAAGCAACTTCTAAAGATGATGCACAAGACAGCCCACAAACAGTTTGCTGAAGACAAGCAGACTAAGGACATAGATTACTGGAACCATGTCCTGTGATCCCATGAGACAAAGATAAACTTATTTGGTTCAGATGGTGTTAAGTGTGTGTAGTGGTAACCAGGTGAGGAGTACAGTCAAGCATGGTGGTGGGAGTGTCATAGTCTGGGCCTGCATGAGTGCTGCCGACACTGGGGAGCTACAGTTCATTTAGGGAACCATGAATGCCAACATGCACTGTGACATACTGAAGCAGAGGATGATCCCCTCCCTTCGGAGACTGGGCCGCAGGGCAGCATTCCAACATGATAACGACCCCAAACACACCTCCAAGATGACCACTGCCTTGCTAAAGAAGCCGATGGAAAAGGTGATGGACTGGCCAAGCATGTCTCCAGACCTAAACCCTATTGAGCATCTATCGGGCATCCTCAAATGGAAGGTGGGGGAGTGCAAGGTCTTTAACAAAAACCAGCTCCATGATGTCAGCATAGAGGAGTGGAAGAGGACTCCAGTGGCAACCTGTGAAGCTCTAGTAAACTCCATGCCCAAGAGTGTTATGGCAGTGCTGGGAAATAATGGTAGGCATACAAAATTTTGATACTTCGGGCTCAATTTGGACATTTCCTCTTAGGGGTGTACTCATTTTTGTTGCCAACAGTTTAGAAATTAATGGCTGTGTGTTGAGTTATTTTGAGTGGACAGCAAATTCACACTGTTATACAGGCTGTACACTCACTACTTTCCATTGTAGCAAAGTGTAATTTCTTCAGTGTTGTCACATGAAAATATAATAAAATATTTACAAAAATGTGAGGGGTGTACTCACTTTTGTGAGATACTGTATATATATATATATATATATATATATATATATATATATATATATATGGTCTATTGAACAACTTAGTGAATACATATATTTTGCTACTGATGTTGCACTATTTACTTTATGTACAGGCTTGATACTTTACAAGGTGAATGTTTGATGGATAGTTTGCACATGTAAAAGTCTTATGTGTCTGTAGTTAAAGATACATCACACTCGTAGGTCTGTTTAAATAGTCATAGAGATTGTACATGAGGGATTGAAATCCACTCTACATCTATATACAAATAACTTACTGAATACATCCCAAAAGATAACCCTTGGATAAGGTCATTAATGTATACACTTGAACTACTGTGAGGAAGCTAGTTTATAAGATCAGTGCCTTGAAGACTTCCTGGGCATAATTTTTTTTTCACACACACAATATAAAATGTATCACTTTTATTAAATCTCACTATCTTTTTATCTTAAGACACTCACACCCTCCCCTTTTCCTTTTTTCCTTTTTTTTTTCTCCCTCACACACAGACACACCTCTTTCACTTTATGAGTCTAAGTAGCCTCCATTTATGGAGAGATTTGTAACACATTCTAAGCACAGATCCCCAGAGATGTCTTCATGCAGTAAAGACAAAAAATACAAAAGTAACAATTAATCTAGTCAGGAACCTATTCAGGAGGAGCAACGACTCTTAGAAAGTAATGAAACCCACTTAATAATTAAAAGAATTTCAGACATTTTTCTCCCTCAATTTGAGCAGGTAAAAAAAAGAGTTGGGGTTGTTGACTGCAGAAGTAAAACAGTTTTCACAAAGATTGTGTGAAATGGAGCAAAGAGTTTAAACTTTGGAGGATAATCAACATATCTCTAAAAATCAGATAGATGTTAATAGTAAAGCTCTAAGTCTTGTTCAGCTAAAACTGGAAGACTTAGAAAAATTGATCGAGAAGAAATAACATTAGGATAATAGGGGTGTCTGAGAGCCCACACCAAGAAGATCTTTTGAAGTTAGTGTCAGAAATTATTCCAAAATTGCTAGATATGCCTGCATCTAAATACTCAATTGGGATAAAAAGAGCACATCGTACAGGTGTCATCATGGAGAACAGAATGAGACCCAGGCCAATAATAGCTAAAATCCTGAACTTTCAAGACAAAGTGTCTTTGCTATACTACTATAGAAAAAAACAGGAGGTGCAGATTGGAGACAATAGAATTTTGATATTTGAAGATTTTTCCATTGAAACAACTAATAAATAAAGGAAATGGCCCAACTATGGACTAAACTTATAGAGGGAGGTTTAAAGACAATAATGATATACCCAGCCAGAATCAGAATACATGAGGGTAAAAATTCTATCCTATTAAATAGCATACAAGAGGTAAAATCTTTCATGTATAAAAAATATATAAATGCTTGATGTTAAAATTATTTTCTGGTTATAAAGTGTTGATCATTTCTGATGTATAAGTTAAAAGAAATTATTTTAGCGTTACATACTGTAGATGTGCCCAATGAAGGGGGAGGGCCAAGGGGTTTAGGTTATTGTCAGTGTTTTATGTTTTTCCCTTTTTTTTCTCTTCTCACCCCTCCTTCTTCTCTCTCCCACATCCCTTTTCCGGTCTTGTGTGCTCTTTGCTATCATAGTTTACTAGGATGAAACAAAATTTTAGTAAAATTGCCTTAATCTCCTTGAATGTAGGGGATATTGTTTCCCCCATTAAGAGGAAAACCATAATTAGACATTTTAATAGCCTGGATGCGAATATTGCTTTCTTACAGGAAACTCACTTAAAGCCAGATGAAGCTATGAAACTGAAGACAGGCTGGGTGGGAGAGATCTTGGCAACTCCTTATACTAAAAGAAAAAGAGGGGTGGTCATACTTTTAGGTAAGAAATTGTTTTATGAGGTAATAAAATTTATCCCGGACACAGAGGGAAGATTTATTGTTCTGAAATTAAAATAGCTGATTCAATTTTCACATTATGTAATGTATACGGGCCAAATGAAATAGTACCAGAATTCTGGGATACCTTACAGATAAAATTGATGGAGGTAGCAGAAGGATATATTATATGGGGGGGGGGGGGTGATTTTAACATGACTGCATGGGTCCCAATTGATAGATGGAGAGAAAGAGGTAAAATTACTAAGACAAAACGGGACATGTCGGAAGAAATTTTGTTAAAAAAAGTAATAAAGGCGACTTCCGGCGGGCGGGACTTCTGGATGGAAGAAAGCTACAAGAGCTCCGCTCCTAACAGCAAAAAAGTGGCCTTTTTTCGAAGCATTTCAAGACCATCCAGACCCCCACATCATACATCTTACTGGGAGACCTTGTTCTGGTCATCGCCAGTCGATATCTTAATTGTGTAGGGCGCTCCATCAACCCTAGCCCCCGGTTGCAACACAGGTCTGAGAAGGCCATTTGGCGCCGTGGCGTGTGCTCTGCTGCCACGCTGTACCTAACTTTCATACCCGCATATTTAGACAGGGACACAGTGCCGTGTGGTGTACCTGCATAATGGAAACCCTCGCTGTAGATTAATCGGATGCAGCTGACCAAGTACTGGCTGCAATAAAAGCCTTTTTTGTGCCTAGGCTGGATCGGCTCCTATCCTCCTGCATAAGTCTCTGCACAGTAATGAATGCCTCAGAACAACCCCATCAGTTGGAGAGAAACACCTCGGGTCACACGGACCAGGTTCAGCATACTCCAATGAATGCTATTGTATCTTACCCATATGAGTTACCGAGTGATCCTCCAGGCCTAGCCTCTGCACAGCGGATAACAGTGACGAAGACACCAAGGATAGCCATAGCTCCCCTGCGCATGTGGATACCGGTACTTTCTGCAGACTCATACTGGGCAGCAAATTGGGGCTTACTGTCGCCCCCTTTACACTCTCTGGTGCATAGCCAAGATGACCTCTTGAGAAATAATGGAAGCTCTGCCTATTACTCCTATAGCCCCGCAAACTGCACCGGGAAATCCCTTGTCTTGCAAGACTCTTCCTGGAACTGCATATTGTGTCTTGCAACAGATTATTGGATCACTTGAGAATCAGGACATTTTGGGATCTGATCAAAGAATAACCCGTGGAGGAATCGGCTAGGTCTTTATTCTATGTCTTGCAGCCTCCTATACACACCATGTTACGATGCTGGATCTAGACAGATATTGCCTAGTTGAATGTTGAATTTTGTGTACTGTTGTTGCCTACAAATTATGCTCCTGTTTGCAGCACACACAGATTAGCAAAAGGTTTACTATGGACAGATGAGTATAACATTGTGATCTTTGTTTACACTTGTTTTTTTTTTTTTTTCTTTTTCTTTTTCTTGCCCCCTTACTAGAGCAGGAACGCTCCGTGTATAGTTGGTCATGCTCTGCACTCAATCAGATTCTGCTCTGGGAGAGCTGGGGTGTTGAAGCCTGATGTACATGCGGCTCTCTTCAGCATATAAATGTATTACCTGTTTGTGCCTGCTGCTGTTCTCTGTAACCCCTCTGAATGCTCTCTGACATTGCCTATACAGTTGGGAAGGCATTTATCATAATTAACGACAGTTAGGTAATTTTCCCTATTAAACTGCAGTTAGTATAGACATGGTTAGCGTGTATAACCACACTCCCAGAAGTTACCTCAGCTCCTTATGCGCATATCTTCCTATAATAATCCTTGTTTTTAAGGAGTGAATAAGAGGAAAAATCACATTTCAATTCTGTTGCTCATGTTTTATTCACATTCTATTTTTGGCTAGTGTTTGATTGGGGGTGTGGAGTGAGTACATCTGCCTCCTTCCCCATGGTCAAGAAACATGCTAACCTTCAAAGTATATGTTCTTTAGGTGTAAAATACTACAAACTTGCCCAGTTAGGTTATACATATTTTAAATTTTGGCATCTTCCTCTTACTCTGCAGAAACGACTTGATTAGGTGCAGCCCTAGGGCTGAGCACTCTTAAAGACGACAGCCCTCCTGGCCCCTACATTCTATGGAAAATCTGCACCTGAGCACGCTGTCATGTTTAGGGTACCCTCAGGTGGGGGCTATATATGAGGAAGACAACACACTCACCCTACATAGCTCAATTGGGCCATGATATTAGTCATTTAACATATCATATAATAATGTAAATCCATGTTTAGTTTACTCCAACTCAGCATCAGTGATTTTATTCTAAACCTACTGTACTATATATCTATTGAAGGCTTTCATAACTACAGTTCCTATTATTTTAACTCATCTTGTAAGGGGTGTAGATGCATCTTTTATAGGCTTTATGTATAGCTTTTTTTTTATAGTTGTTAGGGTTTTAGTTGTACTTGTTTGTTAGGTTAAAAATAATAAAATCCCAACATTGTGGTATTAGTGAGAATATAAGCTAGAACATGTATCTGTCAAACCTGCGTTATCATATACTACTGTATCATACTGTCTTATCAGTTTTGAATTGCTCCACTGCACCCTGTGTGGTGTGTCTTTGACTTGTTTCTTTTCACTGTACCATTTGTTGGTTATAAATAAAATTTAAAAAAAAAAAAAAAGTAATAAATAATCTAAAATTAAAAGATATTTGGAGACATAAAAAACCCGGATAAAAGAGCATGTGTATCAAAATCACACAAATCATATTCAAGGATAGACATGTTTTTGGTTAATGAGAAAGTTCTTAATACAGAAACCTCGGTATCAATTAACCAGATCACTCTTTCAGATCATGCCCCTATCTGTAGTAAAATTCAGTTACATAATCCTAATACTCATTTTAGACGGTTTAGATTCCCCTGCTATCTTATGAATGATAATAAATTCTGTATGCAAGAAAAATGGAGAGAGTATGTTGGGCATAATAAAGAGTACTTAACTAAGCCAGAAATATTCTGGGAAGCTTCTAAAACAGCCCTTAAAGGTGAAATAATATCTTATCCGGGTAAGTTAAGGAAGAAAGAAAAAGAAAAACAGAAGGAAGTGATTTTTTTTTTTTTAATAAATCCATATAATAGGTACATAGATTAAATATGAACAAGCAAAAAAATGAAAGATACATTTTTAATGCACATGACAGCCCAAAAAGAACTGAAAGAAAATGCCAAATATATCAGATTTGGTAATAAGTCAGGTAAGCTTTTGGCTAAATTAGTAAAAAATTATAATAAACCTAACAATATTAAGGCAGTAAAGATAAATGGTAGATCTGTGAATACCAATAAAGAGATCTTTAAGTTTTTTTGAATGTTTTAAGGAAGTATATGCTGCTAGACATTCATATGAGAATAAAAGAAAATAATTTTGGTCAAAGATTAAGATCCCCAGAATATCTAATAAAGCACTACAAAAAATAAATATGCCCATCTCAGAAGAAGAGATCACCCAAGCAATCTTTCACCTAACAAGTATTATAAATTATTACTACCGGAAATCACTCTGTACATAAAGGGGCTATTAGATTTGTACTTCTCCGGAGCAAAGGAAATGGACAAGTCTGATTTTAAAACAGAATAAAGAACCCGATAGGTTAGGGTCATATAGACCTATTTCATTATTAATCTCTGATTATACATTTTTAACAAATATTATTTAAAAAAGAATGCAGAGTTATTTTGAAGAAATAATTCACCATGATCTAACAGGATTCATAAAAAATAGGAACTCATCCCTTAACATTAGAAGAATTCTCATGGTCTTGGATCATTTTAGCAGTGGAGAAAGAAGGGGGATTAAATGACTAAGAGATCATGACATAGTAATAATTGGATGCAGAAAAAGCTTTTGACTCTATTCACTGGAATCATAATTTGTATTCATTTAAAAAATGTGGGTTCTCTGAGAAATTCCTGAATCTCATAGTTGAAATTTTTAACAACCCAACTACCGCAATCATAGTAAATGGCAAATTATCAGAGGAAATTACTCTAGGAAGGGGAACATGTCAGGGCTGTCCTCTTTCTCCACTGCTATTTGATCTAGCTATTGACTCCTTGGCAATTGCAATCAGGGATGAAATTGACGGGATTAGAGTAGGGAAAACAGAAATTAAAATAGCACTTTATAAATAGCACTTCATGCAGATGACGTACTGGTTTACAAAGAAAAATATTCCCCGACTTCTGAATATTATCAACACTTTTAGCTTTTTCACCGGATATAAGGTAAATACTACTAAATCTGAAATATTATAGATTGTCAGAAAAATGGACTCGGCTAAAGATGTACCATTTAAAGAAGTATCCTACTCCTTTAGATACCAAGGTATTAGAATATCACTGAATCCTGATGATTGATACAGAATAAATATTCTACCCATATTAGACAAGGTGAAAGAGAATTTCAGAAATTGGGAAAAATTTCCACTATCCCTATCAGGTAGAATTAGTTTGATTAAAATGATCTCTTTCCCAAGAATCCTATATATAATACAAAATATTAAATAAAAGGATAAATGGATAAATAAAAGAAAGGATATAAAATCTTTTTATAAAGCAGTGGTTAAGTTCTTGTGGCAGAACAAAAAACCAATAATAGCGTATAACAAACTTTTTTTGGCAAAACAGAATAACAGAATGGTGGTCTATTACTCCCAGATCTTGAGTTGTATAATTTGATAGGCCTAAGTAAAATAGTAATAGAATGGCTCTGTGGAAACTCTTATTTTACAGATCTTGCATTAGATAAAAGTCTGATTTACCTCTACTATTGTAAGAAAGGTTAGAATCTTTTTATCATTCAGTCTTTAACGATGTTTATTTGGTAATAATGGTACTTGTTCAGATAAAAATTAGGTTTGTGTCACAGAGGAAACTATGCATATAGGGACCTTTCCCAGTTACCTATGTGACTTAATATAGCCAAAACTTATCACCTGTAATCTGGGAAGCTAAGAGAACAGCAAGATAAATTACGGCATAAGTGATAAAGATAAGGATATTCGTACCTTAAGTCCTTAAGAGAGCGTACCCCAAAGTAACTTTTACTTGTCAGGAAGAGCGAGATCCTCCATGTACACCTTGCCGGCGTTTCCCCGGCGTCTGTGTCAGTGTGTTAGAGTGAGACGCGGTAGCAAGCTGCTGGCTGTAGCTGATGACGTAAGCGTCTGCACACAGGATCGGCTCTGTACTCCTAGAAGCAGGAACTCGGAGTGGAAACAAAAGAAAGTTTAAATGTTGCTAGCTTGGTTCTCACAAAGGTAAGAGTCTAGCATGCGGCTTGGTAATCCTCACAGAGTAGGAAGAGGCTGAGGTTAGTAGAATAACTTCAATAATCCAGCAACGAGTCAGGCAGGATATGACCTTATATAGGGAGGAGGTGATTGTCCTTAAAGGTGTAGCGTAAAATAAGTTAAGACCTTACATAGACCCCCCCCCCCAAGGAAACCACAGCGAGGTTTCAAGGACGAGGCCTGTCAGGGTGCCGATGGTGAAACAGTGAAACCAGTCTCTGGGCCGAAAGGTTGGAAGCAGGTTCCCAGGTATTGTCCTCCTGACCGTAACCCAACCAACGGACCAGATAATAGAGCTGACCACGGTCAACCCGGGAGTCGAGAATGCTATGAACTTGAAATTCCTCCTGAGACCCCGAAGTGGAGGCACCAGGCAGGTCCTTGAGTGTAGGCACGTTAGAATGACAAGGTTTCACCAGAGAGATGTGGAAGGTGGAATGGATCTTCAGAGCCGGTGGAAGTTCCAGGGTAACGGTAGCCGGATTGTTAATGGCAGAAATAAGAAAAGGACCAATAAAAGTCCGACCCAATTTTTTACATGGGTAATGCAACTTCAAATTTCTGGTTGATAACCAAACTCTCTGTCCAATGGTATAAGGTGGACTGTCCCTGTGTCGAAGGTTGTAGTACTTGCTTTGTGAAGCTTGAGCCTCAAGAATGTGGGTCTTCACGGAAGAGAAAATTTGTGAAATGTCATTAACTGTATCGTTAACCTGAGGACACGGGGAATCAATCTTAGGCAAAAGATCAGAATGAGGGTGTAATCCATAATTAATAAAAAAAGGACTAAACCCAGTGGAAGAATTTACATGATTATTATGTGTGAATTCCGCCAAGGGAAGGAATGTGGCCCAGGTATGTTGTTCCTGCGAGCAATAACATCGTAAAAACTGCTCAAGAGATTGATTCACTCTTTCCGTTTGGCCATTCGATTGTGGATGGAATGAAGTCGTAAGACACTGTTCCATATGAAGGGCCTTACAGAGATTACGCCAGAATCTGGAAGTAAATTGTGTACCTCGATCACTAACAACAGAATCTGGTATGCCATGTAGTCGAACAATCTCCCGAAGGAAGAGGTCAGCAGTATGTCTGGAGGTAGGTAGAGCAGTTGTTGGGATAAAGTGGGCCATTTTTGAGAAGAGGTCTGTGACGACAAAAATTGTATTGTATCCATTGGATCTGGGTAGATCAACAATAAAATCCATTGAAACCTTATCCCAAGGTTTTAGAGGAGCTGGAAGTGGTTGTAGGAACCCAAGAGGACGTTGTTTGGAGTGTTTTGATGTCGCGCAAATGGTGCAATGGGACAAAAAGGTTTGTACCGATTTTTTTATGTCAGGCCACCAATACGATCGGAGAAGCAATTCTGTGGTCTTTGTTATACCCATATGTCCTGCAAGAGGTGAGTCATGAACCTGTTGTAGAACAAATTGACGACTATTAGGTGGTATATATAATTTCCCATCTTTGTAATATAAACCATCAGTGTGTAAGATGAGACACTCTTTAGGTATGTTAATATCAGATCTTTGTCCATCCTTAATCTGTGATGTCATAGATGTCAATAACCCAATGAAACAGTCTCGAGGGATAACGGTAGTTGGAGAATCCTCTGATTTGGATTTCCTGAGTTGTCGGGATAGTACATCCGCCTTTCCATTTTTGTCACCTGGCCTATAGGTAATGTTGTAATTAAATACAGAAGTACAGGCTCCATCTGAGTTGTCTTGAAGAGAGTGTTTTATTCGTCTGGAGATACTGCAAGTTTTTATGATCCGTGAATATCACTATAGGGTGAACAGCTCCCTCCAATAGATGACGCCAATGATCAAATGAGCTTTTTATCGCCAACAACTCCTTCTCCCCTACAGGGTAGTTCATTTCAGAAGGTTGTAAAACCCTTGAAAAGTAAGCAACTGGGTGTAATGGTTCTTTGAATGAAGGTCTTTGAGAGAGTATAGCTCCAATTGCATGTTCCGAAGCATCAACTTCCAATACAAATTGGTTATCCAGGTTGGGGTAACTCAGAATAGGTTCTGATGAAAATTTCTGTTTTAGATAGTCAAAAGCAACTTGAGCTTGCTGAGTCCAGGAAAAGGTAGAATGTCCCTTAGTCAGATCCGTGAGAGGTTTACTGATAGCTGCAAAACCTGGGATAAACTTCCTATAGAAGTTAGAGAAGCCTAGGAAGCGTTGTACTTCCTTTTTACAGGAAGGAACTGGCCAGTCAACAATGGCCTGTACCTTTTTATTGTCCATTGATATTCCGTGTTCAGTTATGTTATAACCTAGGAAGGTTATATTCTTTGCCTCAAATAAACATTTTTCTGGTTTGGCATATAATCTATTCTGTCTCAATCGGGAAAGGACTTCTTTGACATGAATTCTGTGTTGCATCAAATCTGGGGAATATATCAATATGTCATCGAGATAGACAATTACAAATACATCCAATATGTCCCTGAAAATGTCATTAATGAAACACTGAAATGTTGCTGGGGCGTTGCACAACCCGAATGGCATTACAGTATATTCATAGAGACCATATCTGGTCCTAAATGCTGTAAGCCATTCATCTCCAGCTCTCATTCTGATAAGATTATAGGCGCCTCTGAGATCCAATTTAGTGAAAAAAGAGGCACCTCGCAATCTTTCTATCAATTCGGGATTAAAGGGAGTGGGTACCTGTTTTTCTTTGTACGTTTGTTTAACTCTCTGTAATCGATGATAGGCCTAAGTGTACCATCCTTGTTGGTAACAAAAAACATACCAGCACCAGCTGGGGATGTACTAGGCCTTATAAATCCTTTCTTAAGGTTTTCGTCTATGTAAGACTTCAGGTGATCTAGCTCAGGTTTAGAGAGTGGGTATAGATGCCCAAAGGGTATAGTGACACCAGGAAGCAGGTCTATGGGGCAATCGTATGCCTTATGGGGTGGAAGTGACTCTGCTTCAATCTTGTCAAAAACATCTCTAAAATCCTGGTAGTGAGAGGGTATACAATCATTATCTACAGAATCAGTTATAGAAAGGAGAGTAGAACTACTAAGTGAATGCTTTTCTTTAATACAATCAGGAAATGTGATAGTGGAATGAACCCAATCTATTTTTGGTTTATGAGATGATAGCCACTTAATACCTAAGATAACATCAAACATGGGGGAAGTGATTACATCAAGGGATATTTGTTCAGGTGTGATGTCGTCAGTAGTTAGGTGGAGTGAAATGGTTTGATGTGTGAGAGGACCACTTGATAACATACTACCATCAATGACTTTCACTGACACAGGTGTTTGCTTAGGGATTAAAGGGATTTTATTAGATTTCACAAAATTCATGTCAACGAAATTCCCACAGGATCCTGTATCAATTAAGGCTGTCGTCTTGATCTTGTAACGTTCCCACTGTAGAAAGATAGGAATTGTTAGGTAAGAAGTAGAAACTATCTTAGAGAAAAAATTGGGTAGGGGTCTGGGATCATTACCTAGTCTTTGTTTAGCCAATACGGGGCAGTCCTTTACTTCATGCTTCGAGGAAGCACAGTATAGACATAGGTTTAAATTCTTTCTCCTAGTCTTTTCTTGTGAAGATAAGGGACCTTTAATAAAGCCGATTTCCATCGGTTGTGGCTGGTCCCTGCTAGGTACTGTGGAGGGTGTAGGTAGCCTTTTTGTGAAGCCTAATTTCTCAGAACGTCTCTAGTAGACGTCTGTCAATAGCAATACAGACAGCATAAAATTCTTCCAACGTCTCTGGTAGCCCAATACGTGAAATTTCATCCTTTAACTCCTTGCTTAACCCTAGACGGAATTGATTTCTAAGTGAAACCTCATTCCACATAGAGTCCCTAGCGTATATTTTAAATTGTGTAATGTAAGTTTCAACCGCATTTTTGTGCTGTTTCAAAGCACGTAGGTTGTTTTCAGCCGATATTTGCTTGTATGGATCGTCATACAATGTTGACATCTCTGTAAAGAAAGCACCTAATGAGCCCAAGATTGGGTCTTCTTTTTTAAAGAAAGTGTCTGCCCATGCCCTGGGCTCTCCCCTTAGGTAAGATATTACAGTTAAAACCCTTGTTCTTTCAGAAGCATAAGTTTTAGGTTTCAATTGAAACATAAGCATACATGAATTCTTAAATTCTCTAAAGTGTGAGCGATTTCCAGAGAACCTTTCAGGTGTGGAGACAGCTGGCTCTGGGGACTGCTCAGCAGTGTGTGGTTTGGCTGCAAGGGTTTCTCTAAGACAAGCTTTTAGAGCCTGATTCTCTACTTTCAGTTCATGAAATGAATTAGCTAGGAGATCCACCCTGTCTGACAGGGTTTTTAAATGTTCAGCCATAGCGTTAGGATCCATTACCAAAATAAACAACAAGTAATAATTTAACAAGACAATAAGGCTGGAATACGATTGAATTACCCCAAGTCCTGTTATTTATGTAGGCTGGATTATTATGTAAGAAAGGTTAGAATCTTTTTATCATTCAGTCTTTAACGATGTTTATTTGGTAATAATGGTACTTGTTCAGATAAAAATTAGGTTTGTGTCACAGAGGAAACTATGCATATAGGGACCTTTCCCAGTTACCTATGTGACTTAATATAGCCAAAACTTATCACCTGTAATCTGGGAAGCTAAGAGAACAGCAAGATAAATTACGGCATAAGTGATAAAGATAAGGATATTCGTACCTTAAGTCCTTAAGAGAGCGTACCCCAAAGTAACTTTTACTTGTCAGGAAGAGCGAGATCCTCCATGTTTCCCTGGCGTCTGTGTCAGTGTGTTAGAGTAAGACGCGGTAGCAAGCTGCTGGCTGTAGCTGATGGCGTAAGCGTCTGCACACAGGATCGGCTCTGTACTCCTAGAAGCAGGAACTCGGAGTGGAAACAAAAGAAAGTTTAAATGTTGCTAGCTTGGTTCTCACAAAGGTAAGAGTCTAGCATGCGGCTTGGTAATCCTCACAGAGTAGGAAGAGGCTGAGGTTAGTAGAATAACTTCAATAATCCAGCAACGAGTCAGGCAGGATATGACCTTATATAGGGAGGAGGTGATTGTCCTTAAAGGTGTAGCGTAAAATAAGGTAAGACCTTACAACTATCTTACCTCAATTGCACATATATTAAAACAAATACATTACCACAAGAGGTAAAATGGTTAAAAACTTTAATTCACCCCATCTGAACCCATCAAAAGATCTGTTGGAAATTAGGCCTTATATACTCAGTTTCTAACTACCTAACAATTAGAGGAAATCCGGAGTTCCCAGAAGGTTTACTTTCCAGAGTATGTGGTAGTTGGAATAATAAAGGGTTAGGCTATACGCATAAGTTTCTTGATAAAGAAACACATACCATAAGAACGTTTGACTCTTTGAAAACTGAGTATGATTACCTAATAAAGATTTCTATGCGTACCTACAAGTCAGACACTGCTAAAGAGCTAATAATTAAATTTGGGCATGACTGGAATTGGGGAATATTAGAAAGCTGGATAATGTTAGCAAGAAATGGGATCTGTTCTATATCACTTTGGTATAAAATTATTCTTGCTCTAGAAGGAGATAAGAACATTCAGTATTTAGCAGGGAAATGGTTATGTTATTTTGGAGATGGGAGAAAGAACAACATTATCTTCTACTTGGAGGGAATCACATTTAAAAATTCTTTACCAAACTTACTACACGCCCCTTAAGGGCTTTCTCTATGTCAGAAAGAGAACAAAATATACTTATTTACCTATTTAACTCTCCAGAAGTGGCTGATCTGTTATAGTTCTATTTCTAGATATCGAAAACGAGTTGACAGTGAGAGGAGATGAGGGAGATTGGAGAGGGAGAACTCCCCTTTTTTTTGTTTTCTTTCTCTCCTTCATAAATGACCTATGGAAAAGGTTGTGACTGTAATGTTTGGTGTAACAAGTGATTAAGGTTAATAAGGGGGTAATAGCCCTATTTTATTTTGTTGTGTTTGCAGCATATTTACTGAAATCAAAAGCTATTTCAATTAAACTTTGAACAACATTTTAACTTTTTAAACATTTTAACAGGTCACGTTACATTTTAACATAGGACCCCTTTTTTGATAGCAGCTTCACAAGTCTTGCATCCATTGAACTTGTGAGTTTTTGGACAATTTCTGCTTGCGTTTGTTTGCAAGATGTCAGAATAGCCTCCCAGAGCTGCTGTTTGGATGTAAACTGCCTCCCACCCTCATAGATCTTTTGCTTGAGGATGCTCCAAAGGTTGTCAATATGATTGAGGTCAGGGGAGGATGGAGGCCACACCATGACTTTCTCTCCTTTTATCCCCATAGCAGCCATTGATGCAGAGGTATTCTTTGCAGCATGAGATGGTGCATTGTCATGCATGAAGATGATTTTATTACGGAAAGCATAGTTCTTCTTTCTGTACCAGGGAAGAAAGTGGTCAGTCAGGAGCTCCACATACTTTGCAGAGGTCATCTTTACACCTTCGGGGACCCTAAAGGGGCCGACCAGCTCTCTTCCCATGATTCCGGTCCAAAACATGACTCCACCACCGCCTTCCTTACGTCGCAGCCTTGTTGGAACAGGGTGGCCGTCCACCAACCATCCACTACTCCATCCATCTGGACCATCCAGGGTTGCACGACACTCATCAGTGAACAGGACTGTTTGAAAATTAGTCTTCATGTATTTTTCTGCCCAATGCATCCGTTTCTGCTTGTGAGCATTGGTTAGTGGTTGCCGAATGGAAGGTTTATGCACAGTTGCAGGACTTCAAATATCTGTTTGCTGCTATGTAATGGTATTTTAGCAGCTGCTCTCTTGATCCGATGCATGGATCTGGCAGAAATCTTCCTCAATGTGCCTTTATTTGCATGCACCCGTTTGTGCTCTGAATCAGCCACAAATCTCTTAATAGTGCGATGATCACGCTTACGTTTTCGTGAAATATCTAATGTTTTCATGCCTCGTCCAAGGCATTGAACTATTTCACTTTTTTCTGCAGCAGAGAGATCCTTTTTCTTCCCCATATTGCTTGAAAATGGTGCTCTGCTTAATAATGTGGAACACCCTCCTTTAGTAGTTTTTCCTTTAATTGGGCTCACCTGGCAATCTAATTATCACAGGTGTCCGAGATTGTTTTCAGTGATCAAAAGAGCCCTGAGACACAATGCCATCTATGAGTTAAACTGAAAAAAAAATATTTAATCTTTGTGACACTGAAATAGAATTTGCATAATAATTTGGAACAGGGTGTAGAAAAGGTATCAAATTGTTTATCTACAAAAATCCCCATAGTCTTTAAAGAGACAGTAAATGTTACACATGTTTTCTATTCAAACATTTATAAGATGCGCTTTGGAAGCGTTTTTAATTTTGTTCTCAATTTACCAACTCAAAAGTCACCTGGCCGGCAACAAAGCCAGAGTTTTTTCTCATTTTCAGTGCTGCAGTGCGATGCTGTCAATCAAATTTTGATACACCGTTCATATACAGGAGCACGTGTTGTCTATTTCTCTGTGCATGCGTAATACATACGGCTTCCCAATATAAGCAGTTTATATATCAGCCGGCTTTGACTATTGCGCATGCACAGGAGATAGAGGAACGTTTGCTGTCAAATTCTATGAAGAGGCTCTGGCTTCATGACTGGCCAGGGGAGCCCTAAATGATTGAGTTGAGAACAAAATTTAAAACAAAGCGCATCTGCTTTGCGTCGATAGATAATATAAATGTTTAAAGGGTAAACTTTTTTTTATCATTAATTGTGTAACATTTACTGTCCCTATAATTGTGGCGTTTTTTTGTTAATACGCATTAGATAGTTTTTCTAAAAAATTGTGGTCAACGCTATTATTCGCAAAAAATAGATTAATCTGAGGTAAATAGTCAGTATAATCACAAATGATGATATGTATCAATAAGTGTGCAATAGAGATTGTGCTAGGCAATTGCCTGGTAAAGTGCACTACTCTTAAAGATGCCAGATAAAGTGATATAGTGAAATATTGCACACAATGTGCCAGCTAGTGTTCGTCATACAGTAATGTTTGTAAGCAAAGCAGGTCAAATAAATTTCCATGCAATAATCCATGCAAGGGATTATTTAGGTTTAGTGCTGTTTTAAGCACTGAAAAAATCTGCTACCCTCACCAAACATCCTGCATCCACCCATTTGCCTTATATATGTTGCTCACAAATGTGCAAAGCAATTATTAATTAACTTACTCCTGCCAGACATAGTAAGTATGCAAACCTGATTACCCCTGTCTGTTGTCACTTTAAGACATGTTATTAACCATAGCTATCTCCTTGAAGAGCATGGGGGAGAGTACAGGAGCTGTAAGGCATAATTTTAGCCCCCAATCAGCAAACCTAAATGTAGCCACCAATCAGCAAGCGCTACCCAGGTTCTGAACCAAAAATGGGCCAGCTCCTGAGCTTACTTTCTTGCTTTTTCAAATAAAGATACCAAGAGAAGAAAGAAAAATTGATGATAGGAGTAAATTAGAAAGTTGTTTAAAATTGCATGCGCTGTCTGAATCATGAAATAAAATATTTGGGTTTCATATTCCTTAAAACTAGACCTCCAGGCCCACAGCTCCACTGTGAGATACATGTAGGCTGACCATATTGCCGCTTTAAAAAGGGAAACATATGAAAAATACATATGTCAGGGTTCTTATAAGAAACAGTTCTTTAAACAGCCCTGAAAAATGCCCTGACATATGTGTTTTTCATATATGTCCCTTTTTAAAGCAGCAATATGGTCACCCTAGATACATGCAAATACTGTACCAAGGCCCTGTCACATATTTATAAGACATATGCCCGTGTGAAACCTCAGATGAGGCCCTGCATCCATTTTGAGTCATATCAGACCTCAGATCATACCCATGGTCTTGCAGCCCCTATCAGCCATTTTGCCACAGCAGAATGCAGTTCAGATTAGTGGTCCCACAACCCCTCTTAGCTTTTTTTTATTTCCTGAGGTCATACCCTGATACCTTATTTCCCTTACATGCAGAATGTTGTCCCTCAAGTGCAAAATGCTGAGATCTTCTGTGCCGTGAGAATGAGGGGAGGCAACATCACCTGGGTACCAGACTGCATGACAAAAGCAGTCCCTGGTCCATATCAGCACAGTGAACCTGGGCTGTAAAAAAAAGGTAAATTATTCTTACATACAGACAGAAGCCTGGAATACAGAACTGCCTAGTTCAATACTGGAGATTAAAGAAGGGAACACACTTAATGAGAACATTAAAATATCCTATATAATTTAATACATTCAACAATAAATATTCAGTTGTGTTATATGTCTTTAAGAATATTGTAACTTTGTTATATCTTTATATGTGCACATAAAAAAATAATCACATTTTGCAGCAAGTCAGCACATTTTTGCTTTATACTCTGAATGTGACATTTGCTGTCAATTTTTAATCCTCTAAATTTGTGTATCTTCTAATCTGAAAGAAAGATATGCTCTGTTTACTATATTTGTGTATACTAATGCTAAATAAAGCAGCAGCCACCTGCAATGTAAGGCTATACCTTATAAATACTACCCTTTCTACATAATAGCACTATCTAATATCACCCCTTAATTCCTCAATATAGATTCTCTTTTTTGTTGTTGCTCTTTTCCTTTTTTCTGGGTGATGGAAGGAATTTTGCAAAAAAGAATAGAAATGCACAAAGCCCTGTTATAGTCCACTGAGGCAGAGAAGATGTTATAATTATGTTGTATCTGCTTAAATTATCCTACGGCCTTGCATAGTAAAAAGGGAGTTTCTGGAACCACAAGATCATTATTGAGCACTAATACTGAACTGATGGCAAAATGTTCAGTAATTTAAACAAAGTAGACAATGAAGGTTCTGATCCCTGCTACAAGAAGTGACCTACAGGATCTTGTGAAATGAGTAATTATAGCTAATATCCATTTCAGCTTCTATTAGAATATCCAATAAAACAAGGTCATAGCAACAGACAAGGATCACATCCCTGCAAGCCTCTCACTGTAGAAGAGGAGTCACCCTGGGCTAGGTGGATAGAATCTTCAGGCTTTTTGCACAATGAATTAGCTTCCTGACAGCTCCCCAGAGGATATTATTGTGCTTCCTATTGTTTAGTTGCTTGTGACATCATTTTCACATCCTATTCCTTACAATAACTGCAAACAGTTTTTCATGGGCTTAGTCTCTTGGAAAATATATTTTAAGAGGTTAAACCGTCATGATATCCCAGCAGGGATTTTGTAGTTTTCTATAGTGTCTTCAGATTTGAAGACCAACTGTTTCTAAACTAATTTTTTTCTTTCAAACAATAATTAGTAACCGTGATATCTAGAAAAAAACACACACACATGGATAGTATTTTACAGTTAGGCATATAGTTTATATAAGGGTTGATCAATCTTTAAGCGGAGGCCACACCCATCCCTCTAAGGGTTGATGTATGACCCTCAGCACCACTTAAGTAGAAAAGAGACAGTAGTTTGCTATCGGAAAAGTAATTCTATACTTCTCAATTGGTAATGATGCATGTTCATTTGTACCAAAACTCATAAACACATGTTGCCCTCGGTTTACGCCGGTTCAATTTGCACCGTTTCAGAATAACAACCTTTTTTTCAGTCATGTGACTGCTATTTAAAAGCTTTGGAAAGCAGTGCACTAATTAAAATAGCCAGTAGGTGGAGCTGTCGGCTTGTTTTGCAGCAAAGTTATGCAACTTAACAGCCTGAAATTGATCTGTGTACACAGAGCAGACATTAGCTATCGAGCAACAAGATTTAGCAGGCACTTCCCTATTATCTTCCTGTCCAGCTGCTTGAGGTGAGGGTGCCAAACTGCTTATTAATCACTGCAGATTGAAATACATAGAATAGGTGCAGACCCAATATTATCTAACATGCTAACAATGCAGAGAACTGATTGCAGAAAAATGCAAGTAAAAAAGTTTTTGTTTATTAAACTTAGTTTGATGCATTCTGTTGTGTGATTATTTAAATAGGTGCTGTTAGCAAATGTTTTTGTTCATTAAACTTAGTTGGATGATGATACAATCTATATTATTAGGTTTATAATGCTGTTTAGCATTTAAAGTCTTCATTTCAATGCTTTAAAAATAATGTATTAGGTGTTACTTATGACAATTTTGAGAGGGGCCTGAAACCTAACTCCCTCACTTCCCATTGACTTACATTATAAACTGGGTTTCAATTTATAATGCCTTCTATTTACATTCCTCCTGGAACCTAACCCCGGCATAAACTGAGGGCTACCTGTAGTAGTTTATTTCCTATGTAATTTAAAACAAATTTAATTATGATCTAAGTTACTTAAGAAGTTACTTAAGAATAAGTGGCCGAATTATCAAGGGCCGAATTATCAAGGGGCCTTAAGACTGATCGGGTTGATTGAGACCGCAGGGGGCTGCATTGCACAAGCAGTTCACAAGAACTGCTTGTGCAATGCTAAATGCCCACAGCATATGCTGTTGGCATTCAGCGATGTCTGTCGGACATGAGAATGAGAGCTGCTTAAATCCTATTGGCTGATTTGAACAGCCAATAGGATTTTAGCAGCTCTTATTCTATTGGCTGATTCAAATTTTTCAGCCAATAGGAATGCAAGGGACGCTATCTTGAATCACGTACCTTGCATTGAAGATTCAGTGTACGGCGGCGACCATATGAAGAGGATGCCCCGTGTTGGAGGATGTCTTCAGGATGGACCCGCTCCACGCTGCCAGGATAAAGATAGAAGATGCCGTCTAGATGAAGATTGAAGAGGCTGCCTGGATGAAAACTTCTCGCCGTTTGGATGAGGACTTCGTCGCCGGGATGAAGATTGAAGAGGCCGTCTGGATGAAGACTTTTCGCCTGGATGAAGATCGTTCAAGCGGACTTCAAGAACTGTAAGTGGATCTTCGGGGGTTAGTGTTAGGTTTTTTAAGGATTTTTTGGGAGGGTTTTATTTTTAGTTTGTGGTTTTGGCATTTAAAAGAGCTAAATGCCCTTTTAAGGGCAATACCGATCCAAATGCCCTTTTCAGGGCAATGGGTAGCTTAGGTTTTTTATTTTGAGGGGTTGGTTGGGTGGTGGGTTTTACTGTTGGGGGGGTCTTTGTGGTTTTTTTTTACAGGTAAAAGAGCTAATATCTTTGGGGCAATGCCCTACAAAAGACCATTTTAAGGGCCTTTGGTAGTTTAATGTAGGCTAGGGTTTTTTTTTATTTTGGGTGGGCTTTTTTATTTTGATAGGGCTATTAGATTAGATCTAATTCATTTTTATTTTTGATAATTTCGTTTGTTATTTTCCGTAATTTAGTGTTTGTTATTTTTTGTAATTTAGTCTTTTTTTTTTTTGTAATTAGATACTTTGTAATTTTTAGAGTAGTGTTAGGATTTTTTTATTGTGGTTGACTCATAACACTCAACTCGTAATCTAGCTGTATGTTATTGTACACACACAGGGCTAGATTAGAAGTGGAGCGACCCTAGAGCACAATTTGGTAGTACAAGTGAATGGTGCACCCTATACTTACTATCAATGGATAGCACAGGATATGCTATTAACGATCATATTACAAGTTTTGACTTAAGTGTTAACAATTTAATATTTGCATAACAAAATACATGTATAATATTTTATAATAAATTATTTCACTAATATTTATACATATTTTGGGCTAGATTACAAGTGGAGTGCTATTTATCATTCCCACTCAAGCTCTAACTCTGCTAGAGGTACATTCCAATGTTCTTCACATAGCAGAATATGTTCTATTTATATATATATATATATATATACATATATATATATATATATATATATATATATATATATATATATATATATATATAGGTATAGATATACACATATATATAAAGGAATATCTATTTAAAAATACATATAACATATTCCCCTATGTGAAGAACATTGGAATGTGAAATATTTACACTAAAAACATATATTTCAATAAAAAAAATCAAAGTTTAAAAAGTTAATGAAGAACTTCAATATTTGACTTTTGGCTTAGCGTACCTTTGTCACTCGAGCAATAGCTGACATGAGTTTTTCAGTGTGCCCCCACTGTTAAGTGCGATATTTAGAGGACTCGCACTATAGAGATGTTATGACACACAAGACTTTTACGCAAGTGCTAGTATATTACGTTCAACTTGTAACGTGAGCACAAAAAGTGCTATTGATTTAACTTCAGTGATGTTTGTGCACAATAACGCTAATATTTTTGCATTCATGACAGAGCAGACTACTGACATCTGAAAACTAAAGCTGAGACTATTGAAGAGTGCCTGCGTGATCTTGTGGGCAAGAGGGCATGGTAAATGGATTAAGGAGTTCTGGGTGTGGCTGGGCAGTAGAGGAATACATTTTGTACTCCCATGCGTGTCCAAGAGAAACCAGAACCTACATAAAGGAGGAACAGCAGACTGAAGAACCAAATCAAGAATATTCTGCAAAATATGTTTAAACTTGGAGAGATGTACAATATTTCCCAACACTTTTCAGTGGCTTTTCAGGACTGGGAGTGGAGGCAGAGCGGTGATTTGTGGTAGAGGTGTTACCAGCACAGTAGGGCGTCGGCAGGGTTGGCTGAATTTAAGGTGGGTCATGAGTAGATCCAGGGTAGTCCATTGTTTCAGTCTGGAAACTTGGAAATTTACTCTGAAGGGGAAACAGCAGAAGGGACAATGGAGCAGAGCTCCCAACCTGTGATAATCCCACAATATACTGGATGTTTGAGGGGCTCTTTGTGGTTTCTTAATGGACACTTGGGTTAGAAGTGCATCACCTGCACAAATAGAAACAGGGCATTTAGCTTTTTTCCCTCAGCCTTTGTCTGGAGATGATGCTACTATCATATACACTCAGCAATTCCAGCCTACAAACACATTGCTGTAGGAATAGGTTATAGATGCCCCAAATGGTTGTACTAGAAATAATAGTTTACCTTACAGAGACATGGACACATTTGGGTTGCTAAGCTGCATCACTTGGCAGGTACATAATTGTTTGACTGACAAATGATTGGGAGTGTAACAGTAATGAATTGGGGACCAGGTTACATAGCATAGAACCACCTGTACAACCTTTTAGAGCTGTTGCTGAATCCAGAACTCTGTATTACAACAAAAAGCAGTTTAGTGCTATAGGCTAGCAGATTTGGGGCAAAACTTAAAGGGACATGAAAGTAAAAAATATAGCAAATTTACTTTAATGCCTCTTGCCATTGACTCACCAAGGCTGATTTTAATTATGTGTTTAACCTCTTTGCAGATTAAGTAGATATAGCTATATGCAAGTAATAGTGTAATAATACATGCACCCCTATAGCAAATAATTGCAACTCATTAGTGCTTAAAATCCTGATGTAAATAGATCTCTCCCCTTCATATTATGGCAGTTCAAAGGAGCTTCTCCTTCACATTATTTTCTAGAGGGAGCACAAAAGAATACATAATCACAGTCCTGTTGCAATTATTTGTGATAGGACCAATAAATAAAGGCAACCCTAGCACATTTTCACAGCTCATTAGAGATCAAAATCCTAATGTAAAAAAACAACCCCACCTTGTTATCAACAGCTCATGCAAAATTGTTGTTTCCTATGATTCTCTAGAGGGAGCACATAAGGAAGTGGTATCACAATTCTGTTATCATTTATTTAGTCCTGTCCTGTCAATTTCCATTTGTATACCCACCTGTCCTGATGTAAACGCTTAACACTGCAAAATAGGGGTAAACTCCTTGTGAATTAATCAAATGCAAATGATCTGGTGTACGGCATTAAAGGGATATGAAACCACAAATTTTCCTTTTATGATTCAGATAGAGTGTGCAATTTGAAATAACTTTCTAATTTACTTTTATTATATATTTTCTTTATTATCTTGGTATCTATTGTTGAAAAGCTGGGTTGTATGCTTAGGAGCCGGTCCATTTCTGGAGCTCTATATGGTAGCAGTTTAGCAAGAATGTAACAATTAGCAAGAGCTCTAGAGGGCAGCAATATTTCCTGCCAGGTAGTGCTCCAGATGCTATCTAGGTATCTCTTCAACACAGAATATCATGAGAATGAAGCAAATTTGATAATAGAAGTAAATCACAAAATAACATTTTTGGGTTTCATATCTCTTTAAACACCTCCAGCTCTTGTGTAAAAATTGTGCTTTGTCCAACGCTCCCTAGAGAGGCCATTAAGCAAGATCTGTAACCTGGCTTTTTAAAAATGCTGCAAATTCTGTAAAGCTGCTAATTGCAGTTTAAAAATGTGTTTTTTTTTTACTCTCTAGAGAGTGTGGGTCCAGCATCATTTTTACACAAAAGCCAGAGGTGTTTAACATGCTTTTAACTGTGTTATCTATATTATATGGGCACCGGTGTTTATTGCAATAGGATTCAGATGTTCTTTATGGTTTGGTTATTCTGACAGCTGTACGGAACTTCTATTAAATTAATGACATGCAAATTACACACTATGGACTGTTTATTCAAAAACAGGCAGACAGGTTGCAAAGGTATTTTTTCCTTATCTCTCAGATTTATGTACTTTTGTTATATGTTTACTTTTTGCCTAAATAAATAAAAAAAATAGACTGACAAGGTTCACTCCTGAGAACTTGTACGCATGCTTTGTGGCTGGTGAGCAGCCAGCATACGCTGCTGACATTTAATATTGCACAAGCCGTGGCCAAGTGCACAAGCAGGGGCTATCAATCATGTGGATCAGATCGGAATAATTTAAAGCCGCCACCCTTGTGAAAAAGCCTGAAACGCTGAAGCCCCGAAGTTGCCTCTGCAGCTTAAAAAATTTGTGTTTTGATAGAAATTTAGTCAGATACATTTTTGAACTGGCATTTTAGTAGATGGAGCCCTTGCTTTATGGTTTTCATTTAAAGTCAACCAAAACCAGTTATCAATTGATAATAAAGCTTGTAGGTGTGCGGTACATATTCTTGTCTCAGTTTTGTGTAAGACTAAAAGGCTTTGCATATGGTGCTGAAATAGTTAAACCACACTAGCACTTTAGTATACTGATATACACACATTGAATTCACTATGAAGCATTAATGGAACATAATGCTAATATAAGCCAGGAAAACAGTTCCTGTTAGGCTCCCCAGTGGGCAGAATAGCACTGCATTCTGCTAGTGTAGAAGATGTTTGTAAATGCTATTTGAAAATTGTCTCAGTCTCTGGTGGGATGTGAAGCTTTGTATCCTGCTAAAAAGCTACATTCACTTATATATCCCGTTAAAATCCCAGTATCATATCATTCTAATTAACACTAAAACAGCAATTCTTTTAAGCAGCTAATTAAATAACAAAATGGCTTGCACCTGATTACACTGCAATTTTCCCACAAAGTGTGGTTTTCATGGAAAAATAATAATAATAAATAAAAAATAAATAAATGTACATATATATATATATATATATATATATATATATATATATATATATATATATATATATATATATATACTTTTTTTTCTATAAAAATAATGATAATGACTGACCATAGTCAGTGGTCCACAGCTAAGTAATATTGCTTCTAAATTCTTAAATAATTAAAAAGTTATGAACACATAGATTGTGACCAATTTGTATATTTATTGTTTTGAGGTGAACTGCACTTCTAATCTTATCATTCCATTATTAAGTACATGTATAGCGACAGTACTAATAAAGATGTGCACATACAAAATATAAGTAATCTTACGTGGCAGAAATGTAGGGGCGCGATCCGATATAGATCGCAGTTTGCGGCGCAAGCGAGGGAACCCGCGTCGCCCGCAGTTTCAGCTCACAACTCGAGCTATCCCATATATGTCGCCGTCAGATGCTAACGTGCCGTAAGTCTGACAAACCAGCGATGTCCAGAAATCTGCGCAAGTACAAATTTCTGGCGTCGCCAGTGACTTGCGGCACGTTAGAAACTGCCGGCGCCTACAAAACCTGACTAAAGTCTAAATCACCCGCACTGTCTAACACGCCTCCCTAACATAGCCCGACACGTCTAACCCTCTATCCGCTATCCCCCCTCACTATCCTAACAATAAAATATGTATTAACCCCTAAACCGCCGCTACCTAATAAAGTTATTAACCCCTAAACCGCCGCCAGCTATATTAAATCTATAACCCCCTAAAGTGAGCCCCTAACACTGCCGCCATCTACCTTACCTACCCCCTAAAGTGAGCCCCTACCCCGCCGCTATTTTAAAATTATTAACCCCTAATCTAATCCCCCTACCCCGCCGCCATCTATATTAAATTATTTAACCCCTAAAATACTAAACTATCCCTACCACTAAACCTAAGTCTAACCCTACAAATAGCCCTGAAAGGGCTTTTTGCGTGGCATTGCCCCAAAGTAACAGCTCTTTTGCCAGCCCTTAAAAGGGCTTTTT
Source organism: Bombina bombina (assembly GCF_027579735.1). Lineage (NCBI taxonomy): Eukaryota > Metazoa > Chordata > Amphibia > Anura > Bombinatoridae > Bombina > Bombina bombina. The sequence goes on from NC_069499.1 coordinate 1,233,396,595, forward strand.
GCAGGGCATGCCCCAAAGTAACAGCTCTTTTGCCAGCCCTTAAAAGGGCTTTTGGCGGGGCTTTGTCACAAAGTAAACTGCTCTTTTGCCTACAATCTACATCCCCCTACACCGCGGCCACCTATAATAAATGTATTAACCCCTAATCTAATCCCCCTACACTGCCGCCACCTATATTAACTATATTAACCCTAATTATATTAGGGTTAATATAGTTAATATCGTTATTATAATATATATATATATATATATATATATATTGAGTATAATAACCCTATCTAACTCTAACATCCTAACTAAACTCTTATTAAAATAAATCTAATATTAATATTATTAATTAAAATATTCCTATTTAAATCTAAATACTTACCTATAAAATAAACCCTAAGATAGCTACAATGTAATTAATAATTACATTGTAGCTATGTTAGGGTTAATATTTATTTTACAGGTAAATTGTTAATTATTTTAACTAGGTATAATAGCTATTAAATAGTTATCAACTATTTAATAGCTACCTAGTTAAAATAATTACCCAATTACCTGTAAAATAAATCCTAACCTAAGTTACAAATACACCTACACTATCAATAAATTAAATAAACTACAAATATCTATCTAAAAATACAATTAAATAAACTAAACTAAATTACAAAAAACAAACAAACACTAAATTACAAAAAATAAAAAAAAGATTACAAGATTTTTAAGCTAATTACACCTATTCTAAGCCCCCTAATAAAATAATAAAGCCCCCCAAAATAAAAAAATTCCCTACCCTATTCTAAATTAAAACAAGTTCAAAGCTCTTTTACCTTACCAGCCCTTAAAAAGGCCTTTTGTGGGGGCATGCCCCAAAGAAAACTGCTCTTTTGCCTGAAAAAAAAACCACAATACCACCCCCCAACATTACAACCCACCACCCACATACCCCTAATCTAACCCAAACCCCCCTTAAATAAACCTAACACTACCCCCCCTGAAGATCTCCCTACCTTGTATTCACCCCGCCGGGCAGAACTCCTGATCCGATCCGGGCGATGTGTTCCAACAAGCGGTAGTGAAGTCTTCTTCCATCCGGGCGATGTCTTGAAGCAAGCGGCAGAGAGTCTTCTTCCATCGGCGACGTCTTCAAGCAAATCGGCATCTTCAATCTTCTTACTTCGCTCCTCCGCCGTGGAGCATCCTTCCGGCACGACGACTTCCCGACGAATGAGGTTCCTTTAAATGACGTCATCCAAGATGGCGTCCGTCGAATTCCGATTGGCTGATAGGATTCTATCAGCCATTCGGAATTAAGGTAGAAAAATCTGATTGGCTGATTGAATCAGCCAATCAGATTCAAGTTCAATCTGATTGGCTGATTGGTTCAGCCAATCGGATTGAGCTTGAATCTGATTGGCTGATTCAATCAGCCAATCAGATTTTTCTAACTTAATTACGATTGGCTGATAGAATCCTATCAGCCAATCGGAATTCGGCGGACGCCATCTTGGATAACGTCATTTAAAGGTACCTCATTCGTCGTTCAGTCGTCGGCCAGGATGGATGCTCCGCGGTGGCGGAGCGAAGAAAGAAGATTGAAGATGCCGCTTCATGGAAGATGCTGCCGGAAGGAAGAAGACTTTGCTGCCGCTTGGAGGAAGATGTCGCCGGGAGGAAGAATTCTTCTTTTCCGCTTGGAGGAAGACATCGCCGGAGGAAGAATTCTTCTTTGCCGATTGGAGCAAGACATCGCCCGGATCGGATGAGGAGTTCGGCCCGGTGTGGTGAAGACAAGGTAGGGAGATCTTCAGGGGGGTAGTGTTAGGCTTTTTTAAGGGGGGTTTGGGTGGGTTTAGAATAGGGGTATGTGGGTGGTGGGTTGTAATGGGGGGGGGTATTGTATATGTTTTTAAATGCAAAAGAGCTGAATTCTTTGGGGCATGCCCCACAAAAGGCCCTTTTAAGGGCTGGTAAGGTAAAGAGCTTTGAACTTTTTTTATTTTAGAATAGGGCAGGGAATTTTTTTTATTTTGGGGGGCTTTATTATTTTATTAGGGGGCTTAGAATAGGTGTAATTAGCTTAAAAATCTTGTAATCTTTTTTTTATTTTTTGTAATTTAGTGTTTGTTTTTTTGTAATTTAGTTTAGTTAATTTAATTGTATTTTTAGATAGATATTTGTAGTTTATTTAATTTATTGATAGTGTAGGTGTATTTGTAACTTAGGTTAGGATTTATTTTACAGGTAATTGGGTAATAATTTTAACTAGGTAGATATTAAATAGTTAATAACTATTTAATAGCTATTATACCTAGTTAAAATAATTAACAATTTACCTGTAAAATAAATATTAACGCTAACATAGCTACAATGTAATTATTAATTATATTGTAGCTATCTTAGGGTTTATTTTATAGGTAAGTATTTAGATTTAAATAGGAATATTTTAGTTTATAATATGAATTAGATTAATTTAATATAAATTTAGTTAGGGGTGTTAGGGTTAGATAGAGTTAATATAGTTAATATAAATACTATAGTAACTATATTAACTATATTAACCCTAATATAATTAGGGTTAATATAGTTAATATATATAATGTAATAACTATATTAACTATAATATACTTAGGGTTAATATAGATAATATAGCTGGCGGCGGGGTAGGTAGATTAAATTAGGGGTTAATAATTTTAATAGAGATGGCGGCGGTGTAAGGGGCTTACATTAGGGGTTAATAATATTAATATAGCTGGCGGCGGTATAGGGGGATTAGATTAGGGGTTAATCATTTTTATATAGGTGGCGGTGTAAGGGGTCAGATTAGGGGATAGATAAGGTAGATGGCGGCGGTTTTAGGGGCTCACAGTAGGGGGTTAGTTTATGTAGATGGCGGCGGGGTCCGGGAGCGGCGGTTTAGGGGTTAATAACTTTATTAGGGATTTCGGGGGGGGGGGGGATCGCGGTTGACAGGTAGATAGACAATGCGCATGCGTTAGGTGTTAGGTTTTATTTAGCAGATCGCGGGTGACAGGTAGATAGACATTGCGCATGCGTTAGGTTTATTTTCTAGCTAGCTTAGGGAGTTACGGGACTCCAATAGTCAGCGTAAGGCTTCTTACGGCTGCTTTTTGTGGCGAGGTGAAAATGGAGTAAGATTTCTCCATTTTTGCCACGTAAGTCCTTACGCTGCATATTGGATACCAAACTGCGCTGGTTTGGTATACCTGCCTATGGCCCAAAAAACTACGGGCGACGGCAGAAATATACGGGCGTAACTTCTAGGTTACGCCGTATATGTTATACCAAACCAGCGTAAAAATTGGCGTCGCCGGCTTTTGCGGGCGACGATTTTTATCGGATCGACCCCTAGATGTTCTCTCTGACAACTGACTCAGAAAGTTTTATGATTGGCTGTGGAACTTTCTATTTGATAAACAAGATAAAAGACTTGACCATGAAGGAAATATATACATTTTACTGTTTTCTCTTTTCATTTAAAGGGATACTAAACCCAGATTTTAAGGATTTGGATAGAAAATGCAATTTTAAGCAACTGTCTAAGTTACTCCTATTATCAATTTTTCTTTGTTCTCTTGGAGTAAATTAGACAGTTGTTTAAAATTGCATACTCTGGGGTACGGATGCTGCTTATTCCGTGTGAGCCTTCTGGCTCCCTGGAAACAGGAATTAAGAAGCAATGGTCTTAAGACCGCTGCTCCTTAACTTGTCCACCACGTCTGAGGTAGCGGACTACAATCATCCTGATCAGATATGATTGGGATGATTGACGCCCCATGGTCGCGAATGTACAGGGGGCGGGATTGCATAAGCATTTCACCAGAAATGCTTGTGCAATGTTAAATGCCAACAGCGTATGTTGTCGACATTTAGCGATGCAGGGCGGATGTGATTCGCTATAGCGAATCATGTCTGCCTGAGGTATGATAATTCTACCCCTCTATCTGAATCATTAAATAAAAAAGGAGGGTATAGTATCCCGTTCAAGATACATTTATGATATAGCAAAGAGCCTCAAACCAATGGGCCAGTGTGAAGTCAGACAAACTTGTTTTTGTCAGGTTATACATAACAATTCCCTCCTGTTCTCTGACTAATAATCAATTGCAGCACAATTTTCTGAATGTCATATCATACAGCAATCAATTTAGATTGTGTTTTCTATCTCTTTCATTGATGAAGTGAGAGATGAGGCGCAAAATGGATTTATGTTTTGGAACATTAAACTCAAGATTTTATCTATCTGTATAATTAATCAAAAGAAAGCAACATTGTAAGATACATGTATTATTTTATTTTACCTATTCTTGCTGTTATATATCTCAAACAAGTGTGTTTGATCTACTAACTCACTTTCACACCAAGATTGGCACCACATACGCATTCCCCATGCCAATATCTGGTCTGCTGATTGGCTACATGTGTTGTGCACAGAGCTTATCTACCAATCAGTGCACTAGGGCTGATTAAGTATTAACTTTTAAAAAGATAATGCTGCCTTTTTAAACTCTTTCTCATAAAGTGCACTAGTATGCCGGGTTGTTCCTGATTCCATGTCCCTTTAAGAAAATTGCTGCCAGCAGAACTGTACTCAAGAGGGTGCATACCTTCAGTACCAACACAATATTACAATATGCATTATTTATGTGCACCTCTACCCTACAGAGGTATGGCCTTTCTACAACTGGTACAGAACATCTAGAGTATTTGTAATGAAGAGGATGTTTGTTGTATGAATATATCATCTGCAATGCTCGGTTTTGTAGAAAAGTAAGTTGTAGATGGAGATACCCATCTGAGAACCAATAAGACGTGCTTATTTTTTTTTTTTTAAAATGTACAATGCATTAGGTATGTTTGTAAAAGTAAAAGAAAAAGGAACCCAACTTGGTTTCTCAGAGGTGCAGACCATGCTGTAAAGAAAAGCTGTTATGAGAAATACAGAAACGCTCAGGGGTCTATTACAATCCATTCAAAAATATGCATCTTATGGTTTTCAACAGAAAATTACTGTTAGAAGTGAATGGTGATTTTTGTAGATAATTAATTTGATAAGTTTTTCTACAGGATTATGATCAACCTCTCAGTACTTGGCAGTAAAAACAAACAAGTTAGGAATTGATCTACTTTAGGGAAAAAAATCAAATGATTTATGTACAAAAATCTCCATAGACTTTAATAGTGATTTTTCTGTAGGAAACAATTAGATATTGTGATCAACCCCAAATATATATATAAATTAAAAGAACATTTATATATTTAAAGCAGTTGTTTTTTTACTCTTACAATAGCCTTCATTATATTATAAGGTCTCCAGGTAGCTAATTAAAGTCTTTTATTTTGTAACCCCTGTACAGAATCAGTTGGCACATTAAAAACAATAATAATAAAAATAATAATAACGGTAATAATAACAAAAAAAATTAAAAACCAACATTAGAAAACACACTTGTGAGTCTTGTAGTATGTATATACTACATATATATAATATATATGTTAGATATAATCAACTAAATTAATGTTGTGAAACAGTAACATTTTCTTACTTTTTACATCACAAGAAATATATTTCCCATAGTGATCCATCCTATAAATTGTACTTTTTATAATGAAACATATTCAATTACACTGTTCTATAGTCTTTGTAATAAAGGCACATTGTTACAATCTGATGTACATAATATTATCTTACAGATCCTGAGTAGCTGATCGAAATGACAAAACTCATTAATAAAGTTGACTAGATGGCAGAACTATGGGATTTTGTGTTCAATAATAAATATAGGTTTCCTAAATAACAGATCACTGATTTTTCAATGCAAAAATATATGCAATGGGTTACAACTCCCTCTGGCAGCAGAGGGATTAAATCGCTTTTTTAATAAAACATTTTATAGAAAACATTGTGATTATTATGTTTTCTTTATTGCTGAAATAAGTCAGTAAAAGTTGTCCAGATACATTTTGCTGGCAGGTGTTGACTACAAAAGCTGTTACTGCATTTGCTAATTGTATAAGCACTGCTTCTGGGGGTGATCTTTTTAACCTGCACGCTTGGCAGAATAGGAGAACATTCCCCAAATGGCGCCCATGGGGAGTCTTCATGTCGGATTTCTCTCTGGATTAAAACTATGCCTCTCCGGGCTCTTCGCTCAGACTGAACATTGAGGCCATATTGAATCTTTCTGCTTGGCGAGCTCTGCGCAGCTGCATTCAGCAGAAAAACACAAAACTCACAAATGCAGCATTTTTCCATTTCGGTTCCATCAATTTTAGGATGCTGGCATTGACTGTTTAAAACCTTTCACCGATTCACCTGTTCTTGCTCCAAGCAGAAAAGCTGTGAGCATAATTTGTGCATTTCTGTGCTATTAACTCTTTAAAAATAGAGATTGCTGCTAGGTTTAAGGAAACTCATTTTAAATGTATTTTTTCAAAACCTCAACATTTTATAATTTAGTTTATTTTAAACTAATTTAGTTTATCACTGTAATTAAAAGAACAACAGATATTAAAATAATTCAATGAATTATACTTTTTTTGGCAACATTGAAATGAACTAACCAATAAAACTGCATGATTGTTTCCCAGCATGCAGCCAAGAGCATTCTAATGGCAAGAAAAGGCACAGATGAAACAACTGAAACCTAGAAATAGTTTCTGCTTAGACTGTCTTGTATGCAAAAATATTTGCAAGAAATCAAATAATCACTTTGGGTTCACATTGCAGCAGAATATAACTTTAAAATCAGGTTTTATCTTTGTCTAATACTTACAGGACAAAATGCAGCTCTTAAAGGGCATTAGCTAGAGGTAAATCCTGTGGGTGCTAAAGAAAAGGTAGGAGGGACAAACAAAAATGTCTGTTTGGGCTCAATTTATCAAGCCCTTTGCCTCCCTATGATTGCAGGTTCTCACAAGAGAACCTGCAGTAATGATTTATCAAGCAGCGGTCATCAGACCGCTGCTTCCCTAACCTCTTCTCTACCTCTTAGGTGTAGAATTTCAATCTCCCCGGTCTCGTCTGTGTGATTGGCTGTGCGCAGGCAGGGGGCGGGATTGCACATGAGAGCAAAATAGCGCTCGTGTGCAATCTTAAATTCTGCAGCGTATTTCTGCCCACCAGAGACGAGCTGGGACGGACAGGGGCGAACATGTATGCCCCTGTCTGCACTTGATTGATAAATCGAGTGTGTATTAGTAGTGGTGGCGGTGTGGGGGGGGGGGGTGAATCTTTGAAGCCCTTGGGGTTTCCCTGTCTATAAACTTGTACGACCATCTTCTATCTGCTGTTGACTTCCTTGCAAGGGAACTTCCTGGAAAGATATCTGCTAGTATGGAACAGGTGGAGTAACGAGTCACTGGGCTACCGAGTGGAAAGACAAGGGAAAATAAGAGTAAGTCACATATAATGGCCTGCAGTTCCCCAAAATTTGCCAAATAGTTTCTATGACTAGGAGGCTTAGGCTAAGTGTGGGAAACTTATGGCCAGAATCGTACGGAGCTTGATACATTGACCCCATAGTGTAAGACTTTTTAGCTACCAGGAACTTAAGCAGAGGCTAGATTATGATCATCTACGGTTGCCATGTCCCTTGTTCAGAGGAGGATTGCCTGGTATTTCGGTCTTGACTGACCTTGCTAAGGCAGAATCAGACTGATATACTTCAGGAAAGTTCTCAATTGGCACAATTGGGATAAAAGAGGCTGCTCCCAGGTGGTAACTCGCCATAGAACAAGCTACTGAGCTGTTGTTAATTCCTGTGGAGCGCTTCTCTTTCTGTATGTATGTTCTAGATCATAAGATGTAACATTTATTTCAAATAACTGCTGCAGATGATCTAAAGCTCTCTGCTCTGGCGAGATAATCTAATACATTTTGTCAGTACTGTGAGGTCCTTCAAAAAGATGAGAGCTGTTTATTTCCTTATGCAGGTTCTGTGTGTGAAGGAGTGATACGTGCATAACAATATAATGCTAAATCCCATAAAGATTTTGGGCTCTGTTTATCAAGCTGCGTATGCAGCTTTGGAGGCCCTTCGCTGCAGGCTTGCATGACCGAGTCTTCATCCGATAGTTAAGAAGTAGTGGTCTGCTGAACCTTTACGCCAGCTCTTAGCTGGCAGATTAAAATCACCCCGGACACAATTGCCCGGGATGACTGACTGCCCCTATTCATGCCATTGGGCTAGCATGAGCAGGGAGTGACATTGCACATGTTTTCTGCTATCTCAGGCCGACAGATTCGCGGTAGCGAACCTTGTCTGTCCGGGCTTTGATAAATAAGGCTCTTAGTGTGATTTCTCGCCATCCGGCAAGTTTCTCTTTTAAAAGGGCATTTTAATGCACTAATAACATGTTCAGTTTCATTAGAACATGCAATTTTTAAATTACTGACTTAAGCATACACAATATTTACACCTACTAAATGGTTAAACACATAGGTAAAGTCTTGCATGGGAGAAGAGTTATCCAATCAAAAGCACAAGTTTACTAAGTGAGACTTTATTTATGTGTTTAAGCACTTTGCAGTGGCATTTCACATAAAAATGTCTCTTTAACTCCCCCTTGCAGTTGTTGCCTTCCCTGCTGGCTGTGCAGCTTATACCTACTGTACATTTCTGTGAAGACAGCAGGGCTCAGATTGTTTTTTTACAACTCACATGGTGGAAGAGGAACTTCATGGGCAAACAGATCTGATTCACTTTGACCAATAATGATGTAAACAGAATACTGAGATACAGTAAATCCTTAGGCCAGGGGGGGGGGGGGGGGTGATATCCCTTACAGTATTTATGAGTCACATAGATAAAAGCAGACATTGTTTATGTGCTGAAATTGTTTGTAACATTATCTAAATATGAATAGATAGATAACTGTTTGGAGCACCTGCCAATATTTTAAAGCCCCATCAGGCTCTACCTCGGAAGGTGAAGACCAGAAACATAATGAGAAAGCTGGGGACAAGACAAATACCTATGTCATCTGCTTAAAGGGATCTGAAATACTAAATGAATGCTACATACAATGGTGTATTCAAAGCAAAGATTAGCCCAAGAAGAAGTATGTAGATTTTTTAAATGTTATAAATTGTTTGAATTTTGAAGTAAGAATAAAGTTTTAGTTTAATAAAACGATGGGGGCTGCCATGTTGAAACATAGTTTACCTTATCTAATGTCCTCAACTAAGGACACTTAAGATAGACATAAAAATGTTACTAAACTGTGCAAACAAAGCATGTCTGGAATATAGCAGTGCTAAAGGGACTTTAAACTCATTCACCTAGATTTAGAGTTCTGCGTTAGCCGTCAAAAGTAGCGTTAAGGGGTCCTAACGCTGCTTTTTACCGCCCGCTGGTATTTAGAGTCAGGCAGGAAAGGATCTACCGCTCACTTCCCTACCGCGATTCCAGGCTACCACAGACCCCTTACGCCAACTGCGTATCCTATCTTTCAATGGAATCTGCCTAACGCTGGTATTTGGAGTCTTGGGAGAAGTGAGCGGTAGAGCCTCTACGTGTGAATATAAAGCTCTTAACTACTGTGCTCTAAAGTACACTAACACCCATAAACTACCTATGTACCCCTAAACCGAGGCCCCCCACATCGCCGCCACTATAAAAAATTTTTTAACCCCTAATCTGCCGACCGGACACCGCCGCCACCTACATTATCCCTATGAACCCCTTATCTGCTGCCCCTAACACCGCCGACCACTATATTATATTTATTAACCCCTAATCTGCCCCCCAACGTCGCCGCTACCTTACCTACACTTATTAACCCCTAATCTGCCGACCGGACCTCGCCGCCACTATAATAAATGTACAGGGAGTGCAGAATTATTAGGCAAATGAGTATTTTGACCACATCATCTTCTTTATGCATGTTGTCTTACTCCAAGCTGTATAGGCTCGAAAGCCTACTACCAATTAAGCATATTAGGTGATGTGCATCTCTGTAATGAGAAGGGGTGTGGTCTAATGACATCAACACCCTATATCAGGTGTGCATAATTATTAGGCAACTTCCTTTCCTTTGGCAAAATGGGTCAAAAGAATGACTTGACAGGCTCAGAAAAGTCAGAAATAGTGAGATATCTTGCAGAGGGATGCAGCACTCTTAAAATTGCAAAGCTTCTGAAGCGAGATCATCGAACAATCAAGCGTTTCATTCAAAATAGTCAACAGGGTCGCAAGAAGGGTGTGGAAAAACCAAGGCGCAAAATAACTGCCCATGAACTGAGAAAAGTCAAGCGTGCAGCTGCCAAGATGCCACTTGCCACCAGTTTGGCCATATTTCAGAGCTGCAACATCACTGGAGTGCCCAAAAGCACAAGGTGTGCAATACTCAGAGACATGGCCAAGGTAAGAAAGGCTGAAAGACGACCACCACTGAACAAGACACACAAGCTGAAACGTCAAGACTGGGCCAAGAAATATCTCAAGACTGATTTTTCTAAGGTTTTATGGACTGATGAAATGAGAGTGAGTCTTGATGGGCCAGATGGATGGGCCTGTGGCTGGATTGGTAAAGGGCAGAGAGCTCCAGTCCGACTCAGATGCCAGCAAGGTGGAGGTGGAGTACTGGTTTGGGCTGGTATCATCAAAGATGAGCTTGTGGGGCCTTTTCGGGTTGAGGATGGAGTCAAGCTCAACTCCCAGTCCTACTGCCAGTTTCTGGAAGACACCTTCTTCAAGCAGTGTTACAGGAAGAAGTCTGCATCCTTCAAGAAAAACATGATTTTCATGCAGGACAATGCTCCATGACACGCGTCCAAGTACTCCACAGCGTGGCTGGCAAGAAAGGGTATAAAGAAGAAAATCTAATGACATGGCCTCCTTGCTCGCCTGATCTGAACCCCATTGAGAACCTGTGGTCCATCATCAAATGTGAGATTTACAAGGAGGGAAAACAGTACACCTCTCTGAACAGTGTCTGGGAGGCTGTGGTTGCTGCTGCACGCAATGTTGATGGTGAACAGATCAAAACACTGACAGAATCCATGGATGGCAGGCTTTTGAGTGTCCTTGCAAAGAAAGGTGGCTATATTGGTCACTGATTTGTTTTTGTTTTGTTTTTGAATGTCAGAAATGTATATTTGTGAATGTTGAGATGTTATATTGGTTTCACTGGTAAAAATAAATAATTGAAATGGGTATATATTTGTTTTTTGTTAAGTTGCCTAATAATTATGCACAGTAATAGTCACCTGCACACACAGATATCCCCCTAAAATAGCTAAAACTAAAAACAAACTAAAAACTACTTCCAAAACTATTCAGCTTTGATATTAATGAGTTTTTTGGGTTCACTGAGAACATGGTTGTTGTTCAATAATAAAATTAATCCTCAAAAATACAACTTGCCTAATAATTCTGCACTCCCTGTATTAACCCATAAACCGCCGCACTCCCGCCTCGCAAACACTATAATAAATATTATTAACCCCTAATCTGCCCTCCCTAACATCGCCGCCACCTATTTACAATTATTAACCCCTAATCTCCCGCCCGCAACATCACCGCTACTATAATAAATTTATTAACCCATAAACCTAAGTCTAACCCTAGCCCTAACACCCCCTAAATTAAATATAATTTAAATGAAATGAAATAATATTTCTAGTAATAACTAAATTAATCCTATGTAAAACTAAATACTTACCTATAAAATAAACCCTAATATAGCTACAATATAAATAATAATTACATTGTAGCTATTTTAGGATTTATATTTATTTTACAGGCAACTTTGTATTTATTTTAACTAGGTACAATAGCTATTAAATAGTTAATAACTATTTAATAGCTACCTAGTTAAAATAAATACAAAATTACCTGTAAAATAAATCCTAACCTAAGTTACAATTAAACCTAACACTACACTATCATTAAATTAATTAAATAAATTACCTACAATTACCTAAAATAAAATACAATAAAATAAACTATTCTATAATACAAAAAAACAAACACTAAATTACAAAAAATAAAAAAGAATTACAAGCAGTTTAAACTAATTACACCTAATCTAAGCCCCCTAATAAAATAAATAAGCCCCCCAAAATAAAAAAATCCCTACCCTATTCTAAAATACAAAAGTAATCAGTTCTTTTACCAGCCCTTAAAAGGGCTTTTTGCGGGGCATTGCCCCAAAGTAATCAGCTCTTTTACCTGAAAATAAAAATACAATATCCCCCCCAACATTACAACCCACCACCCACATACCCCTACTCTAACCCACCCAAACCCCCTTAAATAAACCTATGGCTAACTTCCTGAAGATCATCCTACCTTGAGTCGTCTTCATTCAGCTGAGCCGAATTCTTCATCCAAGGTGCGCAGAGGAGATCCTTGATCCGGTAGAAGTCTTCATCCAAGCGGGGCAAGAAGAGGTCCTCCATGCGGTAGAAGTGTTCATCCAGGCGGCGTCTTCAATCTTCATCCATCCGGAGCAGAGCAGAGCCATCTTCAAAGGAGCCGACGCGGATCCATCCTCTTCAACCATTGGACTAACGACGAATGAAGGTTCCTTTAAGGGACGTCATCCAAGATGGCATCCCTTCAATTCTGATTGGCTGATAGAATTCTATCAGCCAATCGGAATTAAGGTAGAAAAAATCTGATTCGCTGATGCAATCAGCCAATCAGATTGAAGTTCAATCCGATTGGCTGATCCAATTAGCCAATCGTATTGAACTCGCATTCTATTGGCTGATCGGAACAGCCAATAGAATGCGAGTTCAATACGATTGGCTGATTGGATCAGCAAATCAGATTGAACTTCAATCTGATTGGCTGATTGCATCAGCCAATCAGATTTTTTCTACCTTAATTCCGATTGGCTGATAGAATTCTAGCAGCCAATTGGAATTGAAGGGACGCCATCTTGGATGACATCCCTTAAAGGAACCTTAATTCGTCGTTAGTCCGTCGGTTGAAGAGGATGGCTCCGCGTTGGCTACTTTGAAGATGGATCCGCTCCGGATGGATGAAGATTGAAGACGCCGCCTGGATGAACACTTCTACCGGATGGAGGACCTCTTCTTGCCCCGCTTGGATGAAGACTTCTACCGGATGAAGGACCTCCTCTGCACACCTTGATGAAGAATTCGGCTCGGCTGAGTGAAGACGACTCAAGGTAAGATGATCTTCAGGGGGTTAGCCATAGGTTTATTTATGGGGGGTTTGGGTGGGTTAGAGTAGGGGTATGTGGGTGGTGGGTTGTAATGTTGGGGGGGTATTGTATTTTTATTTTCAGGTACACCTACCCCTAAACCTGACCCTAACCCTAAGCCTAACCCTAATCCTAAGCCTAACCGTAACCCTAACCCTAATACCCTCTAACTTTAACATAATTAAAATAGATCTAAATTAAATTTACAGTTATTAACTAAATAATACCTATTTAAAACTAAATACATACTTACCTGTAAAATAAAACCTAAGCTAGCTACAATATAACTAATAGTTACATTGTAGCTAGCTTAGGTTTTATTTTAATTACACAGGTAAGTTTGTATTTATTTTGACTAGGTAGACTAGTTAGTAAATAGTTATTAACTACCTAGTTAAAATAAATACAAACTTACCTGTGAAATAAAACTTAAGCTACCTTACACTAAAACCTAACATTACAAAAAATAAAAAAACACTAAAATCACAAAAAATAAAAAAAACTACCATTACAAAAAATAAAAAAAGCTACCATCTCAAAAACACCGCAAAATAAAAAAAAAAACGAATCTAGAATAAACTACCAAGGGCCCTTGAAAGGGCCTTTTGGGAGCCCTTAAAAGGGCTTTTTGTAGGGCATTGCCCTAAGTTAAACAGCTCTTTTGCTACAAAAAAACACCCCCTAATAATATACAAACCCCCACTCCCCAAACTACTAAGGGCTCTTAAAACTGCATTTTGTAGGGTGTTGCCCTAAGATAAACAGCTCTTTTGCTACAAAAAACCCTAACAGTATACACCCCCCAAATTACCAAGGGCCCTTTAAAGAGCCTTTTGGGGGGCCCTTAAAAGGGCCTTTTGTAGGGCATTGCCCTAAGTTAAACAGCTCTTATAAAATGAGAGCTGCTTAAATCCTATTGGCTGATTTGAACAGCCAATAGGATTTTAGCAGCTCTAATTCCTATTGGTTTATTCAATTTTTTTTAGCCAATAGGAATGCAAGGGGCGCCATCTTGGATCGCATACCTTGCATTGAAGAATTAGTGTATGGCGGCGACCGTATGAAGAGGATGCTCCACGCATTGAAGAGACCGCCTGCATGAAGATGGGATGAAGATTGAAGAGGCCATCTGGATGAAGACTTCTGGCCGCCTGGGTGAAGATCGTTCAAGTGGGACTTCAAAAATAGTTTAATAATTATATTAGTTTAATTGTTAGTTTCAACTTATTTTTTTTAATTTGACAGGTAAGTTTTAATTTAATTTAAGATAGGGAAATTGTAATTTTAATCTAAAGTTAGGGGGGCATTAGGTTTAGGGGTTACTAGTTTAATTTAGTTTATTGCGATGTGGGGGACTTTCGATTTAGGGGTTAATAGTTTACTTTAGTATATTTCGTTGTGGGGGGGGGACTTGCGGTTTAGGGGTTAATAGGTTTATTATAGTGGTGGCGGTGTAGGGCTTAATAACTTTAGTATAGTGGGGAGCAATGTGGGCGGACGGCAGATTAGGGGTTAATCATATTTAAATAGTGTTTGCGATGCGGGAGGGTGGTGGTTTAGAGATTAATACGTTTATTATAGTGTTGACGATGTCGGGGAGCGGCGGAATGGGGTTAATAAATTTTTTTAGTGGCGCCAATGTCGGGAGCGGCAGATTATGGGTTAATAAGTTTAATATAGTGTTTGCGATGTGGGAGGGCCTCAGTTTAGGGGCTAATAGGTAGTTTATGGGTGTTTAGTGTACTTTGTAGCAGTTTAGTTATGAGTTTTATGTTACAAATTTGTAGCATAAAACTCATAACTACTGCTTTTAGATGGCGGTACAGATCTTGTCATTTTTTTAGCCTCACCGCAAAACTTGTAATGGCAGCGCTATGGGAATCCCATGAAAAAACGCCATTTTTAAGAGTACGGTACTGACGTTGCGTTACAGGCTAAAAAGCTTGCAATACACCTATACCGACAAGACTTGTAATGGCTGCGGTGCTGTTTTAACGCTGAAATGACCATATTTTCAGTGTTAAAAGACGAACGCACTACTTGTAATCTAGCTGTTTGTTTGCTGTACAAATTGTGCTTGTACCATGTTTCTTAGACAGGCTATAAAGCAAATTGTATAACAGTATGCTACAAAATGCTGCAAATTGCCTAAACCAGCTACATATCTTATCTCCTATGACTGTGGCCAATAAGGAGCTTGTGAAAAGCGCAATTTTTAGGGTAAAAGCAAGCAAAATAATTTAACGCACTGTTGTGTCATTCTCATAAATAAATGTATGCGCTTTTTGTGTCTTCTTGGTAGATTTGTTGGTGTTAATAATAATTAGACATTTACCCAAATTTCCTCTTTGTTATTTGCTTGACAAAGTTGAAATATTTTCTCCGACATTAATTCATTACCAACACAAACAGAATGAATGAATATAACATTCATTCATTGTTCATTTTTTCTGTCTAATAGATAGGGAAAATAAATAATATAATGAATGTTGTATTCATATGGTTAATTCCAGTAATGTATGAACGCTGGGCCAAAAAAATTCAACTTTCTTATTAATTTGTCAAGCAAATAAAAAAGAACACATTTTTGCATATGTCTACTAATAATAGCAGTTTCTTCCACAAGCGCCCAAAGAGGTTGGAGCCATTATCAGTAACCCCATTTATGGCTGGTAGCAGTGGTAAGATAACATCAACACACTAAAATGTGTCCCATTGAAATAAATGGTAAGATAATGACAGAAGAAAACTGCCAATTTAAAACCTGAATATCATACATAGTGCTCATACAATGCTACATAATTGCATTATCACCAAAATATCCCCATAAATAAATAAATAAAAAAAGATATATACAGTATTGTGCAAAAGTCTTAAGTCACCATTAGATTTGCTGTTTTAGCAAAGTTTTAATGACCATCCATATTTATTTTTCGGTCTCTTAATTAAGATACAAACAGAAAATACAGGAAATATGTACACAAAATATAACCCCCCACACACAATTTTCAGAACAAAACGGCTTCTTCAGGCAAAAGTCAGTATTTAGTGTGACCTCCCTTGGTACTAAGCACATCTTGAATTTTTTTGGGGAGACTGTCCTGAAGTTTTCTGAATTAATCTTCTGATATATTATACCAGGCTTCCTTCAGCACTTCCAAGAGTTCTTCTTTAGATTCAGGTTGTCTTTTATTTCTTTCTCTATCCAGGTGATCCCATACTGCCTCTATAATATTCAGGTCTGGACTCTGTGGAGGCCAGTCCATGACTGTCAGTGTTTTATCAGCTGTTTTTCTCTCCAAATGTGATTTCACTGCATCAGCAGTGTGCTTGGGATCGTTATCATGCTGAAAAATAAAACATATCCCAATCAGGCGCTTCCCAGAAGGAATGGCATGATGAATTAAAACATGTCTGTATTTTTCAGCATTCATAATCCCATCAAATTGACAATATTTCCAATACCAGGGGCAGAAATGCAGCCCCAAACCAGGACAGACCCTCCACCATATTTCACTGAAGGCCGCAAGCACTCATTCCTCCATCTCTCTCCAACTCTTTTTCTCACATATTTTCGACGATTGGACCCCAAAATTTCAAACTTGGATTCTTTACTCCATAATACTCTTTTCCTCTGATCTTTATTCCAATCTCTGTGAGCTTTAGCATATCTTAGCCTTTTCACCCTGTTTCCCCTCTGAAAAAGTGTTTTCTTGGCTGCTACCCTTCCACAAAGACCATTACTGATCAAGCTTCTTCTGACTGTAGAAGGGTCAACTTGATATACTGATGAATCACTCAGATGCTAAGCCAGGTCCTTGCTGGACTTCTTTAGGTCTCTCAAAGAAGAAACTGTGAAAAAAATCTCATCAGATTTTGAAAGATTTCTTGGCCTTCCAGTCTTTTTTGGTCCTTGACCTCTCCTGATTCTTCAAATTTCTTTATAACAACTTGAATACCACATCTTGAGTATCCAGTTTGTTTGCTGATTTCCCTTTGAGAGTGGCCTTGCTGATTCAAAAGTATGATTTTATGTCTGTCATATTCTGTCATCTTTGGCATTTTGAATGGAATTATGTGATTGAAAGTTGGTCTTATTAGCAAGCTTCCAATAAATTAAACTCATACCACATGTGTATGTAATGCTCAAGCATGTCTTGCACAAACCTGGTATAACAGACCTTTTTCACAGCAGTCATTTTGACATGAAATAGTAGTAGAAATACAGATGTTAGCAATAATATTAATTGAGGTTCCATTCCAGTTAGGTTTACAAGAGCCAGGTTCCTGCCACTTTAGCCTAAAGTGAACCCAGTTTCTAGTCACTTATTACTTATTCACTAATAGGTTTTGAACCATACTTCAGAAAGGAGAAGGAAAAGAACCACTCCAGGAATTATACCACACTCCCCAGAGGAGAAGATAAATACCCATACTTCAAGAGGCTGTTGGAAGAAAATGCCATACTCCAGCTGAGAGGAGGTTTAAATACCATACCTCAAAAGGAGAATTTTTACATCATACCCTGAGAGATCCACTGATCTGAGTATCATACTCTGAGAGGTGCACAAGAAAAATCGCCATACCTCTCAAGGTTGAAGAAAATACATATTTAACACATACAGGGATTTATATCTCCTCCATGTAATAAACATACCTCATAAGTTTGAGGTTAAAAAGGGTGTCTTATGTACCCCAGTGATTGATATTTAGTATTGACATACTGCATCATAAGTTGTTTTTTTTCTTTGGTTTTCTCCAATCTATGAGCCCTAATATTTGGAATCTACAACTATATACAGTATATAAGTGCAAGAGTTGGAGATGGTGCTTAATCAAAGAGATCACACTATACAACCTGATATAAATGTTAATGTTAAACAAGAAAACATCCCAATGTATTATATCATAATCTAAAAGAACAAAATTCATATTAAACCACTGTGCAATTAAGAAATTCTACAGGTCCCAGTTAATATTTATATATATATATATATATATATATATATATATATATATATATATATATATATATATATATATATATCAACCTTCGAATCCAAATTTGATAAACATATAAATTGATTTGAACAGTATTATTATAAATACAGAATAATTACACTCTTTAAAAACATAAAATTTATAAATGCATTGATATTATAAAAGTTCATCCGAAAAAATATATATGTGTATGGTGCAAAATAAGTCCTTATATCTTGATATCTTGTGCCAACGATGGGGATAAGATCTCTTTCCCCCTATTAGGTGAACACTTACTTGATTTAACCTCAATCACATATGAGGTAAGTATCAGGCACTCTCAGAGTATGGGTAGGAGATTAGGTGGTTCCGATATTCAGATCACACGGCAGGCAGAAACTTCCGATATTTTCCTCAAAAACAGTCTCCCTCTGTTCAAAAGTATAACGACAAGGCCATAGATGAAAAGAGAAAACACAAAACCAGGAAGGCTAATAGTGTTATACCCTTTTATTATAATTTACATACAATGTTGGCCGTAGTTATTTAAACTCACACTTTTTGACCTCAATACAATGAGGTATCCTTAGAGCGTTTAAAAATCAAAATTTCTCTGCATATTCAAATATGCATCAAATAACACACTGGAAATCGTTAATAATATCCTTCCCACGTTAAAAATCCTTCTCATAGAGAGGCCATCAGCCTCAAAAACAATTCCACCAATTTTTGCTGACATCAGTATTATGCTGCTACCCGGAAACACGGGACACAAACATAACGGCCTCATATCGGTATATAGCAAGGAGCAGAATGACCGCAAATACACCTCTGAGGAAGAAGGGAAATAGTAAAAAGCCCTTCGAAACACGTAAGGTTTAGTTTCATTTGGTGAAATTGTTTTTGAGGCTGATGGCCTCAAAAGGATTTTTAACGTGGCAAGGATATTATTAACGATTTCCAGTGTGTTATTTGATGCATATTTGAATACTCAGAGAAATTGTGATTTTTAAACGTTCTAAGGATACCTCATTGTATTGAGGTCAAAAAGTGTGAGTTTAAATAACTACGGCCAACATTGGCCTCGCTTCCATTGAGTCGTTAAAAATGGAGCCGTAAGCTACCGAAGCGGCCGACAGCTAAAAGTAATTTACGGCTGCATTTTAGTACCAGGTTTCCATTGAAAAGATTAGCGTGTTGCGCGCAGTCGCTCTTTTCGTGTAGCTGTAAGTTAACGTTGTGTTAACGCTTCCATCTAACGTCGAATTTCTTGAAAATCAATTAGTTGCTAAGGTAACCCGACCTTACGCTATAGAATTTACGTTTAACGTCCGTGCTTCTTACCTGTGATCGCCTCTCAAGAAAAATAAAAAACACTTATCCATATTTTTAATAATCAAATACTATTTTCTAATATAATTATATTTAACACTTCATAAATATAAGTAATATTTATTGCTGCCCTAGGCATAGGTCTAGTTTGCATTCTGTATATATGTTCTTGCATATATTATTATATTTAAATATATATTGATATTTCTATTAGAATATAAGTTCAACTATTTCTATACATGAGACAACAATAAATATTACTTATAACAATTTATTTCTACATTAAAACACTTGCATTATTTGCAAGTTTTATAATTTAAATAGAAAATAGGTCTCAGAAAGCACAATTTTCCTCTTTTACACCTAGTTGAGCTGGGGGTAATATTTCTCAATGTATCGACAGCCTCCGACAATGTATTAACGGTTAGCGCTTTCATTGGAAACCTGGTATAATTTATCGATTAACGGCTTCTATTACTTTCTATGGGACGCGAAGATCTTTTCGGCAGCCGAAGTCCGGCTGCCGATATTGAGGTATAACGCGCCATTGGAAACAGTCGATAAACGATATTGCTTCCGACAGCATATTTATCGGTTTGCGAGTGCACGCAAACTGAATTACGACTCAATGGAAGCGAGGCCATTGTATGTAAATTATAATAAAAGGGTATAAAACTATTAGCCTTCCTGGTTTTGTGTTTTCTCTTTTCATCTATGGCCTTGTCGTTATACTTTTGAACAGAGGAAGACTGTTTTTGAGGAAAATATTGGAAGTTTCTGCCTGCCGTGTGATCTGAATATCGGAACCACCTAATCTCCTACCCATACTCTGAGAGTGCCTGATACTTACCTCATATGTGATTGAGGTTAAATCAAGTAAGTGTTCACCTAATAGGGGGAAAGAGATCTTATCCCCATCGTTGGCACAAGATATCAAGATATAAGGACTTATTTTGCACCATACACATATATATTTTTTTGTATGAACTTTTATAATATCAATGCATTTATACATTTTATGTTTTTAAAGAGTGTAATTATTCTGTATTTATAATAATACTGTTCAAATCAATGTATATGTTTATCAAATTTGGATTTGAAGGTTGATATATATATATATTAACTGGGACCTGTAGAATTTCTTAATTGCACAGTGGTTTAATATGAATTCTGTTCTTTTTAAGAATATGATATAATACATTGGGACATTTTCTTGTTTAACATTAACATTTATATCAGGTTGTATAGTGTGATCTCTTTGATTAAGCGCCATCTCCAACTCTTGCACTTGTATTTGTTTTTTTATAAAGCCTTGGGGACTTATCTAATATTTGGCGATTGGCTGCATAGTCCTTTAGCTCCTTATACATCCTGTTATATGAGATATTCCTGACCAGTTAGCGCTTTTGGAGCTTACTTTTGGACCTCCTGTCCACAAGTATTCTAATATTTGTACTATTATATATATATATATATATATATATATATATATATATATATATATATATATATATATATATATAT
This sequence comes from Bombina bombina, assembly GCF_027579735.1. Classification (NCBI taxonomy): domain Eukaryota; kingdom Metazoa; phylum Chordata; class Amphibia; order Anura; family Bombinatoridae; genus Bombina; species Bombina bombina. The sequence goes on from NC_069499.1 coordinate 1,233,417,616, forward strand.
ATATATATATATATATATTTCCTTTTTTAACTACTGATACATTTTTTTTTAATTGCCTAGCTTTTAACATTTTTAACATTTGAGAGATAATTGAAACCCAGAGAAATCATATTTTCTTTCTGTAAAGTTCTTGTCAAATTACAAAACTATCTAAAACTAAATTGAAAACTTGCAGAAGTCTCAAATGTTATATTTGTTCACCCCTAGATTACCAGTATATCTAGCAACTTATGTGCAACAGAGCAGAGAGCTTGTGTTGTTTAATTTTTTCATTATTTGTTAGTAATAAACAGTAAAATAAGAAACAGTCTAATTAACATGAACTTTAAGGTGTACAGCTTAATTAATGTGATCTTTATTCAGAGTAACTTCTAAGGGAAACAAACTTTCAGATTTATATGAACTGATGACTATCTGAAAAGTAAAAATAAGAAAACTTTAAAATGTGTGCTACTTTGTATTGAACTGAACCATATTTGCTATTTTTCCAATTCAATATTTACAAGGTTACATTGTAACAATATTTTGCAAGAGGTGCAATTAAGAGAAGCAAGTATTCCAGGGGTTAATAACCATTTTAGGGCTAGATTACAAATGGAGCGGCAACAGTTACGCACAAGTGATGAGGTTTATCTTGAGTGTTTCTGTGCATCATATTACAAGTTGAACGTAAACGCGATCGCTTGAGCGCTATTCAAGGTAACACTAGTCAGGTTAGTGCGTCCTCAGAGCTCTGGTTAACTGTTTCGCAAAACAAAAAAATTGTCACAAAAGAAATAAAAAATATATATAACAAAGTAAAGTTACACTCATAATAACACCATCTAATAAAAATTATTTAAAAAAAAATATTGAATAAAAAAGTTATAAGGGCTCAAAGATATGAGGTCTCAGGTATTAAAAAAAACACATACATATACATGGTTTCGATTTGCAACCATTCCTTCTGGAACCTAACCCCGGCGTAAACTGAGGGCTACCTGTATATATATATATATATATATATATATATATATATATATATATATATATATATATATATATATATATATATATATATATATACAGTATATATATATATATATATATATATATATATATATATGTGTGTCTACATACAAAAAGAGAAACAAGAAGGGCGCCCTATGTCTAGTGTAGCCAATAGGATAAATGGTGTTGATAAAAAGTGGAAAAAGGATACTCACAAATTCCAAAGGCAGAGATATGCCTAGATGAGCGAGCTGAGATTTCACAGTGCCCCAGCGCATTGCACTATGCTGCGGGCTGCTCCTTTTGATTATCAACGTTGGCACAAAGAATCTAGAAGAAAGCACATGAAAAGTGCGCCTCCTAGTGCAGATCAACCAAACCAATATGGCCCAAAGAATAACCCCAAATATACCCAGGGTACTCACACTAAGGTCAGCACTCACAGACTGGGCCATAAGTAGTGGCCCAGCTCACTAAACCAAACGGCAGGCTGCTTACAAAATATATAGGAAAAAATATATATTTTATGTAAAAACAAATTGTACAAATAAAAACAATACTACAATATAGTAGCACAACAATTCAACGTGTTTCTCGGCAGCCTCTGCGTCGTTTCCTCAGGCATATAGTGTTAAACAGCAAAAAGAGTCTTATTTAAATGATCAAGCACCAATCAGATACATGTAAAACATACGAGAACAGGTGTACAATTAAGACCACCAATCAGATACAAGTGAAACATAAGAGCACAGGTGTACAATTAAGACCACCAATCAGATACATGTAAAACATACGAGAACAGGTGTACAATTAAGACCACCAATCAGATACAAGTGAAACATAAGAGCACAGGTGTACAATTAAGACAACAATTAATTTGATACAAAGTATCACAATTATAAATAAAGTCAATATAAGGCAAACCTATTGTGTCACTAAAAATTATTTGTTGCTATTTGCATATCACTTTATATAACAGAATACATATATGAAAAATTTGTTTGTCAGAATATAATCTATAGAGCTATAGTGTTATGTAATATAAAACAAGCTTTTGCAATCAAAGACAGATATAAACATCAATGAGTACCTTTACATATCGGAGTGTCTACACCCTATAGGTAATGAAATCTGAATGATGTAATGATGTTGAAGCATCAGTGATATCAACTGACATTAAATATTAGATGTTAGTCTGCAAGAGTAACGAGTAATAAATTGAGAAACCCGCCCTCAGACAATGACGTGTTGAAATGGTACGCCCACTTAGATGGCGTGTCAACAGTAAGAAAAATACATCAGAGGGTACCTTTTCTTGTCGGGTGTCTCAAACCTATAAATAATAGAATCAGAAAGATGTGATTGTATTACGTTGTCAGAAAAGTTAGCTGACAAAATATGCGAATGTGAATAACGGTGTATTAAAAGATCCGCCCTCAAACAGTGACATGTTAAAGTATTACACTGTCTTAGATGACGTGTTAAACTTTTCAAAATAGCCTATGCAATATAATACAAATGTCAGTATATTTATAAGAATCCTCAGTAGTGCTGTCCAAATAATATATAAGCCTATGGCAGGGTTATAACACAATATATTTAAATAATTATCCTTTAAAATAAACCCTCAATCAATATGCATCTACTAAAAAAATCATAAAATTAATACAAATATCTGAATTCTTTTTATTTAGTTAATATCTATGAACATATTGGATTATATTTGTAGGAACCAGAATATGAGACAATACTATACACGTCTACCTTATTAACAATAGAAGTTTCACCCAGTTAGCACAATGAGACTAAAATCTTTAACTTTTAACATCCAAGCAATACAATCCTAACAGTGCTTATAAACAATTGGATAATATATATATTCAGCTATTTAACTGCAATGTATCTTAATACAAATTCACAACATCAGAAATTGCACAGATAAGTTACTTAACCTACAAGATACAAATTTAACACTATACAGGGCTGTGGCTATCAGTTTTAAAATACAATTTATTTCTTTAAGTCTGCCAAACACAGCAACAATGAATTTGCATATAAAAAGGCAAGCTAAGAATTATTTAAAACTATGAAACACAGTCTAAAAATATAATTTGCTCTTTAAATCTATTTGCTACAGCAATTTCTCAATACGTTACCAAGGTGAACACCAACCAATATCCAATATCTCTTAACAGGAATGATCTAACCTCAGAAGACTAAAATTGGGGTATCTGCATATGGAGCATATAGATAGCCGTTTGCTTTGTAATAACTGTCGCAGTTATTTTCCTTCAGGATAGCCAGAGATAGCAGCAGCCAGCCTCTTGCAGCCTCTATGCTTGGGGTTAAATCATCTGATCTCACCCCTCCCCTTTTTTGATCATTACCCATCATTGGTTAGATTGGAAACGCCCAAAACTGAAGCTTGTCTCGGATTGGATATCTGGAATATCTAATCGGATTGGCCCTTAATGGAGCTGAGCATGTTCACCATGGAAACGCATCTTTTGAACAGTTAAATTCCCTTAACTGTCCTACTGGATTTTGGCCCTCTGGTGGCAGCGTGACAAACCCAAACAAATTCACATTTAATTATTTCTAGACAGTGAATTTTTTCTTTAAAATGTGTAATAACTGTCATAATTCCCTTATATTAATAAGTTCACAATATCAATCGCAGATGGGGCAGTATTAAATCACCTCTCTGATCATTTTTATATGAAACGTCATGTGTCTAACATTATATTATATTAAAATAATTTATCCTGTTAATTATTCTGAAATTAATGGCATTTATACATTTAATATGTTTTCAGAGCTGTGTTTAAACTTTCAAAAACATCTAGTGTATATAATCATATGACATGATTCAGATATCCCATGTAGGCACTCCATCTGAAAAATAGAAAAACTATGTTACATATAATTAAACAATGAGATTATTACAGTTTGAATCTATTTTTCATATATCTATTCACTGCAGCAATTATTTATTTAATATAATATGTACCAGCTCAACATATATATACATATATGGGCTATTTGAATCATTTCAAACATATCTGAAACTATTGGCCTCATTTCTTTTTCTTAAAGGTATTCATTTTCATTTTTGCCATACAGGGAATTTCAAATGCTAATTTGTCTGCTTCTTGTATATGGAGAAGTCACAATACAACATATTTTCTGTTTAGCTAGCAATACAGACGTGTATTTGATGTTTAGGGGCAATTAACACCTCTATACTAATCACTGTGTATTCAGAATTTTACCTGCTTGTCCAGTTCATAGATCTAGAATGTTTCTCCCTGCACAGCATGAATCATTTTACAAATCTGTGTTAATTTTCAGTTCCTTTGAAAGATGTTTGTAGCTTCATCTAGGGGGCAAATGCTTCCCTTTTGTTTCTTGGGACATCCTGTCTGCAATTTTTGTCTTGAGATATGTTTATTCAAACTTGTGGGGGTTTTGTGAATCAAATCCTGACATCAGAATTTCAATCCTATTTCAGTAATATCTGATAAAAATATGATTTCATACATAAACACATTCCCCTGTCCTATTGACATACATATATATATATATATATATATATATATATACTATATTATAAAAGGCCAAGTGTTTGTCTGAAGCCGTCATGCGCAGTAGAGACAAACACTTGGCCTTCCTGCACGAGCAACTCCGCTGTTTAAACAGCGCACAGCTGAGAGACCTGCGCACCCACCCGACCTCGCATGCGCACCTCCGCTGTTTAAACAGCGCACAGCTGAGAGACCTTCGCACGCGCACCCACCGACCTCACACGCGCACCTCCACTGTTTAAACAGCAGCGCGGGGAGCAGGAGAACTTAACAGCAGCGCGGGGAGCAGGAGAACTTAAAAGCAGTGCGGGGAGCAGGAGAACTTAACAGCAGCCTTAACAGCAGTGCGGGGAGCAGGAGAACTTAACAGCAGCCTTAACAGCAGCACGGGGAGCAGGAGAACTTAACAGCAGCCTTAACAGCAGCGCGGGGAGCAGGTACAGGAGGAGACAGGGGAGAGAGAGACAGGGGAGAGAGAGAGAGAGAGAGAGACAGGTGAGAGAGAGAGAGACAGGGGAGAGACAGGGGAGAGAGAGACAGGGGAGAGAGAGAGAGACAGGGGAGAGAGACAGGGGAGAGAGTGAGAGAGACAGGGGAGAGAGTGAGAGAGACAGGGGAGAGAGTGAGAGAGACAGGGGAGAGAGTGAGAGAGACAGGAGAGAGAGAGAGAAGACAGGGGGGGAGAAAGAGGGGAGAGAGAGAGAGAGAAGAGAGGGGGGAGAAAGAGGGGAGAGAGAGAGAGAGAGAGAGAGAGAGAAGAGAAAGGGGGGAGAAAGAGGGGAGAGAGAGAGAAGCGACAAGGGGGGAGAAAGAGGGGAGAGAGAGAGATAGAGAGACAGGGAGAGAGAGAGAGACAGGGAGAGAGAGAGAGAGAGAGAGAGAGAGAGAGACAGGGGAGAGAGAGAGGGGAGAGAGTGAGAGAGAGAGGGAGATAGAGAGAGAGACAGGGGAGAGAGAGAGAGAGAGACAGGGGAGAGAGAGGGGAGAGAGAGTGAGAGAGAGTGAGAGAGACAGGGGAGAGAGTGAGAGAGAGTGAGAGAGACAGGGGAGAGAGAGACAGGGGAGAGAGAGAGGGGAGAGAGTGAGAGAGACAGGGGAGAGAGAGTGAGAGAGACAGGGGAGAGAGTGAGAGAGACAGGGGAGAGAGTGAGAGAGACAGGGGAGAGAGTGAGAGAGATGGGGAGAGAGTGAGAGAGACAGGGGAGAGAGAGAGAGACAGGGGAGAGAGAGAGAGACAGGGGAGAGAGAGAGAGACAGGGGAGAGAGAGAGAGAGAGACAGGGGAGAGAGAGAGAGATAGGGGGAGAGAGAGAGAGACAGGGGAGAGAGGGGGGGAGAGAGAGAGACAGGGGAGAGAGAGACAGGGGGGAGAGAGGGGGGGAGGAGAGAGAGAGACAGGGGAGAGAGAGAGAGACAGGGAGAGAGAGAGAGAGAGAGACAGGGGAGAGAGAGAGACAGGGGAGAGAGAGAGAGAGAGAGACAGGGGAGAGAGAGAGAGACAGGGGAGAGAGAGAGACAGGGGAGAGAGAGAGAGACAGGGGAAAGAGAGAGAGACAGGGGGAGAGAGAGACAGGGGGGAGAGAGTGAGAGATACAGGGGGAGAGAGTGAGAGAGACAGGGGGAGAGAGTGAGAGAGACAGGGGGGAGAGAGTGAGAGAGACAGGGGGGAGAGAGTGAGAGAGACAGGGGAGAGAGAGTGAGAGAGACAGGGGAGAGAGAGAGAGACAGGGGAGAGATAGAGAGAGACAGGGGAGAGAGAGAGAGAGACAGGGGGGATAAAGAGGGGAGAGAGAGAGAGATAGGATAGAGAGAGAGAGAGAGAGAGAATATAAAAATAAAAATAAACCACACGGCCAGTGTGAACGGGCTTTAGGACTAGTATATATATATATATTTACCTGTACCCTGACACAAATTTTCACCCAAGAAGATAAATATGTGATCTAAAAAAGAAACTGGTATTATGTAATCCAGTAGTTGGTGTTCAACTGCAGTATACTAAATGCAGAACATAAAATAATGTAAAAAAAATATAAAAATAAATAAGTTGTGTATAAAGGGGTGTCCAAAGTAACCAATACGAACACACTTGTACCATAAAGTTATACATAGAAACATCATATTATACATACATACATGCATACATATATATATATATATATACAAATCTGTAGGGAGAGAGAGAGAGAGAGAGAGAGAGAAGAGAAAGGGGGGAGAAAGAGGGGAGAGAGAGAGAAGCGACAAGGGGGGAGAAAGAGGGGAGAGAGAGAGATAGAGAGACAGGGAGAGAGAGAGAGACAGGGAGAGAGAGAGAGAGAGAGAGAGAGAGAGAGAGAGAGAGAGAGAGAGAGAGAGAGAGAGAGACAGGGGAGAGAGAGAGGGGAGAGAGTGAGAGAGAGAGGGAGATAGAGAGAGAGACAGGGGAGAGAGAGAGAGAGAGACAGGGGAGAGAGAGGGGAGAGAGAGTGAGAGAGAGTGAGAGAGACAGGGGAGAGAGTGAGAGAGAGTGAGAGAGACAGGGGAGAGAGAGACAGGGGAGAGAGAGAGGGGAGAGAGTGAGAGAGACAGGGGAGAGAGAGTGAGAGAGACAGGGGAGAGAGTGAGAGAGACAGGGGAGAGAGTGAGAGAGACAGGGGAGAGAGTGAGAGAGATGGGGAGAGAGTGAGAGAGACAGGGGAGAGAGAGAGAGACAGGGGAGAGAGAGAGAGACAGGGGAGAGAGAGAGAGACAGGGGAGAGAGAGAGAGAGAGACAGGGGAGAGAGAGAGATAGGGGGAGAGAGAGAGAGACAGGGGAGAGAGGGGGGGAGAGAGAGAGACAGGGGAGAGAGAGACAGGGGGGAGAGAGGGGGGGAGGAGAGAGAGAGACAGGGGAGAGAGAGAGAGACAGGGAGAGAGAGAGAGAGAGAGACAGGGGAGAGAGAGAGACAGGGGAGAGAGAGAGAGAGAGAGACAGGGGAGAGAGAGAGAGACAGGGGAGAGAGAGAGACAGGGGAGAGAGAGAGAGACAGGGGAAAGAGAGAGAGACAGGGGGAGAGAGAGACAGGGGGGAGAGAGTGAGAGATACAGGGGGAGAGAGTGAGAGAGACAGGGGGAGAGAGTGAGAGAGACAGGGGGGAGAGAGTGAGAGAGACAGGGGGGAGAGAGTGAGAGAGACAGGGGAGAGAGAGTGAGAGAGACAGGGGAGAGAGAGAGAGACAGGGGAGAGATAGAGAGAGACAGGGGAGAGAGAGAGAGAGACAGGGGGGATAAAGAGGGGAGAGAGAGAGAGATAGGATAGAGAGAGAGAGAGAGAGAGAGAATATAAAAATAAAAATAAACCACACGGCCAGTGTGAACGGGCTTTAGGACTAGTATATATATATATATTTACCTGTACCCTGACACAAATTTTCACCCAAGAAGATAAATATGTGATCTAAAAAAGAAACTGGTATTATGTAATCCAGTAGTTGGTGTTCAACTGCAGTATACTAAATGCAGAACATAAAATAATGTAAAAAAAATATAAAAATAAATAAGTTGTGTATAAAGGGGTGTCCAAAGTAACCAATACGAACACACTTGTACCATAAAGTTATACATAGAAACATCATATTATACATACATACATGCATACATATATATATATATATATACAAATCTGTACTTGCAAGATAATTATTAAAAGTGTTTGTGTGAACATATTCAAATAATTATAACAAACCCAAAAACTAGTGAATTTATTCCTAACCAAAAGATGGTGTTGATTGTACTAAAAATTTATCATGGGCTAATTATATATCAACAGATCTTTACTATTTAGATGGATAACCAGTGTCCTATATGAATTCATAACTAGAAAGCTCCAGTGTCTATAACTTCATTTAGACCATCTGGATATAGTGACCCAAATTTATAGATCCAATATGTTTCACGTTGTTGTATTCTGGACATTTTAGTGTTATATTAATTTGGTAATATGACCTCCAAAGGTGTAATTGTCATCTGACAGTGGCCAGTATCGTGTCTATGTGCATGATGTCTTGAAGTGCTATATTTATTAGTGCCCCTTTTTAAATTGTGCTCTGACCATCTTCGCCGCACTTTCCTACAGGTACGACCTATATATTGTAGGCAACAAATAAGAGAACCATTTACCAACCAAGAATAGAGAGTTCAGAATTGGATACCACCAGTCCTCTCTCTATTAAACAATTACAGGGAGTGCAGAATTATTAGGCAAATGAGTATTTTGACCACATCATCCTCTTTATGCATGTTGTCTTACTCCAAGCTGTATAGGCTCGAAAGCCTACTACCAATTAAGCATATTAGGTGATGTGCATCTCTGTAATGAGAAGGGGTGTGGTCTAATGACATCAACACCCTATATCAGGTGTGCATAATTATTAGGCAACTTCCTTTCCTTTGGCAAAATGGGTCAAAAGAAGGACTTGACAGGCTCAGAAAAGTCAAAAATAGTGAGATATCTTGCAGAGGGATGCAGCACTCTTAAAATTGCAAAGCTTCTGAAGCGTGATCATCGAACAATCAAGCGTTTCATTCAAAATAGTCAACAGGGTCGCAAGAAGTGTGTGGAAAAACCAAGGCGCAAAATAACTGCCCATGAACTGAGAAAAGTCAAGCGTGCAGCTGCCAAGATGCCACTTGCCACCAGTTTGGCCATATTTCAGAGCTGCAACATCACTGGAGTGCCCAAAAGCACAAGATGTGCAATACTCAGAGACATGGCCAAGGTAAGAAAGGCTGAAAGACGACCACCACTGAACAAGACACACAAGCTGAAACGTCAAGACTGGGCCAAGAAATATCTCAAGACTGATTTTTCTAAGGTCTTATGGACTGAGGAAATGAGAGTGAGTCTTGATGGGCCAGATGGATGGGCCCGTGGCTGGATTGGTAAAGGGCAGAGAGCTCCAGTCCGACTCAGACGCCAGCAAGGTGGAGGTGGAGTACTGGTTTGGGCTGGTATCATCAAAGATGAGCTTGTGGGGCCTTTTCGGGTTGAGGATGGAGTCAAGCTCAACTCCCAGTCCTACTGCCAGTTTCTGGAAGACACCTTCTTCAAGCAGTGGTACAGGAAGAAGTCTGCATCCTTCACGAAAAACATGATTTTCATGCAGGACAATGCTCCATCACACGCGTCCAAGTATTCCACAGTGTGGCTGGCAAGAAAGGGTATAAAAGAAGAAAATCTAATGACATGGCCTCCTTGTTCATCTGATCTGAACCCCATTGAGAACCTGTGGTCCATCATCAAATGTGAGATTTACAAGGAGGGAAAACAGTACACCTCTCTGAACAGTGTCTGGGAGGCTGTGGTTGCTGCTGCACGCAATGTTGATGGTGAACAGATCAAAACACTGACAGAATCCATGGATGGCAGGCTTTTGAGTGTCCTTGCAAAGAAAGGTGGCTATATTGGTCACTGATTTGTTTTTGTTTTGTTTTTGAATGTCAGAAATGTATATTTGTGAATGTTGAGATGTTATATTGGTTTCACTGGTAAAAATAAATAATTGAAATGGGTATATATTTGTTTTTTGTTAAGTTGCCTAATAATTATGCACAGTAATAGTCACCTGCACACACAGATATCCCCCTAAAATAGCTAAAACTAAAAACAAACTAAAAACTACTTCCAAAAATATTCAGTTTTGATATTAATGAGTTTTTTGGGTTCATTGAGAACACGGTTGTTGTTCAATAATAAAATTAATCCTCAAAAATACAACTTGCCTAATAATTCTGCACTCCCTGTATTCTCCCAACTGGAGGCCTACATTAAAATTGAACATAGACACTGGTGGGACCTTGATTCTCTAAAGAAATACCGTGATGAAAAGCAAATTCCAAGAGGATTGAGAATCCTTAAAAATTGTTCATTCAAAGAAGATGAGGAATTATTTGCCAAGTGGTATGCAGCCCTTGACAAATGTTCATTCAATTTGATTGACATACAAATTTCACATAGGGAAAAATTGGTGAATGATATTGGTCAAAAGATTGAAAATACACAAAAAATTTTAGAAAATTTCAAAGATCACTCTAAATATAATACACTTAACAATAGAACTATTAAGGCTACAGATGAATTTCAGGATGAACTTATTCTAAGGAAAAACAAAAAGAAAGATAGATATGAAGAAGATTATACTAGGGGAATAGTTTATTCTTTTAACAAAATAGACAAGGCTGATAATAACGAACAACCTTGGATACAAGTTCAACATAAGAATAGAAATAGATAGCATAAAAGTAATTATAACAAAAATAAAAATAATAGCAATTATAATTCACAAAAAAGGCATGATCATATGAGAGGCCAACAGAAACCTGCCAATACATCAGGCAGCATAGTACATCATGGAGTACAATTAGAAAACAGATTCACACCCCTTTCAGATCAAACTAATGATTATTCGAACAGATCTAATAATCATCAAAGTAGAACACATTATAATGCAGGAGGGACACACCAATATACACAATATCAGTATTCCTCTTATAAAAACTTTAGAAATAAGCGACCAAATATAACCCCCCACTTTCTGAGAAATAATCCACCGGAAAATAGGGAGGTCACAAGACAGGGAGCATCTAACTCCTCTAGCCCCCATTTTTTAGGGGACACAATACCACTAGCCCCATATTTGCTGCCCCAAACCAACAAATAGGCAGAAACAAAAGAACATACACAAACGGGCAAGGAGGGGAAGGGGATATACCACCAAGAAAAATTAGGAAAAGGGATCTTTAATCTCTCTGACAGATCTCTAAATGATGATGAAATCAGAATTTTGGGGAAAGGATTGAGTTTTTGTCCCTCTAATTCCCATAAAATATTTAAATTGTTTGTCGACCTCAACAAATTTACAAGGAAACTTTCCTTACAGAGATATTTTGCAAACAAACAATTGAAATATAATAAAATAGATGGGGTTTCGTTATTAACAAACAACATGGATACTAATTGCAAGACATCACTAATACAATATATGTAGACCCAATGGACCTTACAGATGAACTGTTTGAAGGTATTATTCATACTAATCTAGCTGCACCTTCCAACTTTTATCCAAAGAAAGAAGATGTAGCCTATTTGGATTTATTCCAAAGCTTGGTTATGGATGATTTTGAAAAATTACCCAAGTACCAGGGGAAGCATAACTATATTTGGCCGAATGAACTTAGAGCTTTAGATAGTTTAGCATCAGATGATATAATCATAATACGCCAGGCAGATAAGGGTGTGGGATTGTTATTCAAAACTATGGGGATTACATTACAGAAGCCCAATGTATATTGTGGGATCATGAGTACTATAGAAAATTAGACAAAGATCTCACAGATGAATTTATGAAAGAACTTATTAAGTTGATTCACTATGGCAGCAATTAAGGTATCATTAACAACAAAGAAAAAACTACGTGACCTGATCCCATATAACTATAATCTGCCTAAGATACATAAGAGCTTATCTACACCTCCTGGCAGACCCATTATTGCTGGCATTAACAGTATGACTGATAAATTATTAGCTTACATAGATTTCTATTTACAACGATATGTAACATAATTACAGTCATACATGAAAGATACAACAGACCTTCTATCTAAACTGTCAAAGATAAAAAATGTGATAACTACATTTGGTTATCTTGCGATGTCAGTGCTAACATCACACATAGTTTGGTCTTAAAAGCAGTAGAACAATATTTAAATGAAGACCCTCTTATGTCTACAAAGCAGAAAGACTATCTCATATCATTGATCAATTTCATATTAACTCAAAATTACTTTAAATTTCTTGATGACTTCTATATTCAAACTAGAGGAACCAGTTTTGCAAACCTGTTTATGGGCATTTTCAAAACAGGTATATTTATGATGCAAAATGGGATCACATCCTAGTATTCTATGGCCGTTATATCGATGATTTGCTAATTATTTTGATTGGCTATCCGGAATCAATAAATACTTTTATGAAAGAGATAAATGATAATGACATGGGACTAAATTTCACATGGAATAGACAGAAGGACCAAATGGTTCTGTTCAATCTTGAACTTTTTTCCGTTGATAGTAACAACTTCAAGTTGGAAATTAAATATTCCATAAGTTAGTTTCGGCGTATTCACCATAACTGTACTGAATTAGGCACCTTTGATACACAAAGTTAAATTCTTAAAGATAGATTTAAAGAGAAAAATTACCTGGACACTATTATTGAAACAGGTTTTTTGAGAGCAAGGGAACTTAACAGGAACCACTTCTATGTGGATAAGACTAAAACATTGGAGGTTTCTCCTATGAAGACATCATTGTCAGGGTGTCAGGAATCAGATTGAGAAGAGAAGTGCAAAAATAATCCCACCTTTATTAATAGCAAAAAATAATAAAAAGTCCACAAGTCAAATAACAAGCCAGGAATCAAAACCAGAGCTGGTAGTCAGACGAGCCGAGTCAGGAGCCAAAGCGAATAGTCAGACGAGCCGAGTCAGGAACCAAAACGAGTAGTCAGATGAGCCGGAATCAGGAACAAGGAGAGCAGCAGAGTCAGGAACAAGCCAGGGATCAGGAACCAGGAGGGACATCAGACAGCCAGGTAATACACAGGAGCTCTCACAAACAGGTCTGAGACAACGCAAGGGCAAAGCATACTGAACAGAGGCCCTTTAAATAATAAATGATGACATCGCAATTCTGAGACTGCATCCTGTCTGACACGGATGATGTACAGCAGTCTGGCCATAAAAGGAAGTGCAGGAAATGAGCAGCATCACACAGTATGCCCCAGAGTCAGCAAGAGAAGTGAGTAAAATGGCCACCAGCAGCACATGGCAAACAAAGCAGGGAAAAAACCCTGACAGTACCCTCCCCTCAATGACCCCTCCCCCGCGGGAGGACAAAAGGCTTATTGTGGCCCCTCCAGTGAACCAAATACTGTACGCAGCCCCTGGACATACGAGAGTCAATAATGCTGCTGACCTCATAATCCTCATGGTTGTCAACAAAGATAGGATGGGGACGAGGCAACACAGTGGTAAACTGATTACAAACCAATGGTTTCAAGAGGGAGACATGAAAAACATTGGAGATGCGCATTGCAGGAGGAAGGTCAAGAGCGTAGGCCACAGGATTGACCCGTTGGAGTATTCAAAAAGGACAAACAAAATGGGGAGCCAGTTTATTGGAAGGCACACAAAGGTTCAAGTTGCGGGAGGAAAGCCAAACTCTCTCACCAACCTGGTAGGAAGGCGCGGGAAGACGCCTACGATCAGCCTGGAGCTTTTGGAGCTGCATAGAACGATGAAGGCAATCCTGAATCCGCACCCATGTGGAACGGAGTTGCCGGAGATGCTCTTCCAAAGTCGGAATACCCTGAGACATGAATGAATCGGGCAGCAAGGATGGTTGAAACCCATAATTCACCTTGAATGGGGTTAACTTGGAGGAAGCATTAATAATACTATTACAAGCAAACTCTGCCCAAGGTAACAGTTCAGACCAATTATTGTGGTGATCTGAGACATAGCAACAGAGGAACTGTTCCAGAGCTTGATTAGACCATTCTGCAGCCCCATTGGATTGAGAGTTATATGCCGAGGAGAAGGAAAGCTGGATCCCCATTTGAGCACAAAAGGAACGCCAAAATCTGGAGACAAACTGGCTACCCTGGTCCGACACTATCTCCTTGAGTAACCCATGTAAACGGAAGACCTCCCGGGCAAAAATTGAAGCAAGCTTCTGAGCGGTAGGCAACTTCTTCAAGGGAATGCAATGTGACATTTTAGAAAAACAGTCAACCACCATAAGGATAACAGTATTGCCATTGGAAACAGGGAGCTTGACAATGAAGTTCATGGAAAGATGTGTCCAAGGACGCTCACCATTAGCAATAGGTTGAAGAAGACCCACAGGAAGACGTCGAGGAGTCTTATTCTGTGCACAAACTGAGCAGGAGGCAACATAAGCAAGAACATCAGAACGAAGAACTGGCCACCAGAATTGTTGAGTGACAGACCAAATCATTTGGTTCTTGCCTGCGTAACCTGCGGCTTTAGGATAGTGGTAAGTGTGCAAAGTTTAGTTTGAAGATTCTCAGGAACAAAACACTTACCACTAGGTTTCTCAGGAGGTGCATTGGTTTGAGCAGTCAGGATCTCATCCCCCAAGGGAGAAGTCAAATTAGTACATATGGTAGCCAAAATATGGTCAGGAGGTATAACTGGAGTAGGTACAGACTCCTTCTTGGACAGAGGCGAAAATTGTCGAGAGAGGGCATCAGCCCTAACATTCTTACTACCAGGCAGGTAGGAGACCACATAATTAAACCGAGACAAAAATAGCGCCCATCTGGCCTGTCGGGGCGACAAATGTTTTGCTTTAGATAGATAAGTTAAATTCTTGTGGTCAGTAAGAATGAGCACTGGCACGCTAGTACCCTCGAGAAGATGCCTCCATTCCTTGAGTGCCAAAATTATGGCCAGTAATTCCCTGTTGCCAATTTCATAATTGCACTCCGCTGGAGACAATTTCTTAGAGAAGAAGCCATACGGATGCAAGGAACCGTCAGGCATAGGACGTTGAGACAAGAGGCACCTACTCCAGTCTCAGATGCATTGACCTCAAGGATGAAAGGCAGGACAGGGTTAGGATGAGCCAGAACTGGAGCGGCAGCAAAGTCAGTCTTAAGACTATCAAAGGCCTTAATGGCAGTAGGTGACCAATGGAGTGGATCATTCTCTTTACGGGTCATGTCTGTGATAGGTTTGACCAAGGAAGAAAGGTTTTTAATAAACTTTCTATAGTAATTGGAGAACCCCAAAAAACATTGAATAGACCGATGACAAACTGGGCGAGGCCACTGCAGAACTGCAGATAACTTGTCAAGATCCATGGAGAACTCTGCAATGGAGATAACATAACCTAGGAAAGTTACTTGAGTCTGATGTAACTCACATTTCTCGAGTTTACAAAACAGGCCGTTCTCACGTAGTCTCTGAAGAACCTGTGTAACATTAGAATGATGAGCCTTAAGTGTGGGTGAGTGTGTGAAAATGTCGTCTAAGTACACCACAACAAACTGTTGCAACATATCTCGTAGGACATCATTAATAAATTCCTGGAAAACAGCAGTAGTATTACATAGGCCAAAGGGCATTACAAGATACTCATAATGCCCGCTCCTGGTGCCAAATGCTGCTTTCCATTCGTGGCCCTTCTTGATCCTAACGAGATTGTACGCTCCTCTCAAATCAAGTTTAGTAAAGACCGTAGCTCCCTTGAGGCGGTAAAAGAGTTACGTAATGAGCGGAATAGGGTAAGCATTCTTAATGGTAAGACGATTAAGACCCCTATAATTGATGCATGGTCTTAACTCGCCACCCTTTTCTTCACAAAGAAGAAGCCAGCCCCTGCAGGAGAGCAGGATTTGCGGATGATCCCCCGCGACAGAGCATTGGCTACATACTCCTCCATAGCACAATTCTCCGCAACAGACAGAGGGTAAATCCGGCCCGAGGAGGAATGGCTCCGGGTTGCAGGTCTATGGCACAATCGTAAGACCGGTGAGGAGGCAACGTACCGACACGCACCTTATCAAAAACGTCTAGGAACTCTTGGTACTCCTCTGGCAATTGAGATACCGAAGAAGTGCACAAGATTTTAACTGATTTCCAAAGACAAGTGGAAATACATTGCGGAGACCACGACAAAATTTCGGACCTGCGCCAGTCGAGACTGGGATTGTGCTTTTGGAGCCAGGGATAATCCAGAACAACTGGAAAATGTGGAGAGTTTATCACCTGGAACTGGAGGGTTTCAAAATGGAGAGCCCTAACAGCCATGGATAACGGAGCAGTTTCATGAGTAACGAGTGCGGGCTGAAGGGGCCTGCCATCAATGGCCTCAATAGCAAGCAGAACGGACTAAGGCAAAACAGGGATGGAGTGCTTTGATACAAAAGCACTGTCAATGAAATAGCCTGCAGCACCGGAGTCAACAAGAGCCTGGATGACTTTGGAGGAGTCCACCCAGGAAAGGACAACCGTGACCAAAGGTTTCTCCTTTAGCGGTTCCGGGGACGAGGATAAACCACCCAAGGTCTGCCCCCAACAGGACCTTAGGTGTGAGCGTTTCCCAGCCGTGTAGGACAAGACTTCAATGGTGGCCCTGTAACCCACAATAGAGGCAGAGAACCTCCCTCATCCTAAAGGCCCTCTCCGCCGTGGAGAGATGCGTGAATCCAAACTGCATCGGCTCAGCAGTACCTGGTGACTCGGGACGAGGAGGCATGGGAGGAGAGGGAGGCATGGGTGGGAACGAACATATAGGAGACAACGGAACAGGAGGCTTCCGCAAGCGCTCCTTGAAAGAGGGCCTCTCACTTAGTCTGATGTCAATTAGGATCAAAAAAGACACCAATGCCTCGAGATCGTCTGGTAAATCTCTGGCAGCAACTTCGTCTTTAATCACACCCATGAAAGAAGGCGGCAACAAGGGCTTCATTGTTTCAACCTACATCTGCAGCAAGCGTACGGAACTCAATGGCATACTGAGCAACAGATCTTGTATCTTGCTGAATGGACATGAGTCATTTAGCAGCAGAGAAGGAGCGAGACAGTGCAGGAGGTGCAGGAGGTGCAGAACAGGAGGAAACAGGAGCAGACATAACTTGCTGGACAATTTGGTCCAAATGTGCAGTGCGAGTCAGCAGGGTTTGCAGGGCTAGTGCAAATTGATCCAAGCGGTGATCCTGTTCATCCATCCTGGAAATTATGGCAGGTAAAGGTGGATTATTAGCACCATGAGGATTCATGGCCCTTGCATAATGTCAGGGTGCCAGGAATCAGACTGAGACGAGAAGTGCAAAAATAATCACACCTTTATTAATAGCAAAAAATAATAAGTCCTCAAGTCAAATAACAAGCCAGGAATCAAAACCAGAGCTGATAGTCAGACGAGCCGAGTCAGGAGCCAAAGCGAATAGTCAGACGAGCCGAGTCAGGAACCAAAACGAGTAGTCAGATGAGCCGGAATCAGGAACAAGGAGAACAGCAGAATCAGGAACAAGCCAGGGATCAGGAACCAAGAGGGACGTCAGACAGCCACAATACACAGGAGCTCTCACAAACAGGTTTGAGACAAACCAAGGGCAAAGCCTACTGAACAGAGGCCCTTTAAATAATAAGTGATGACATCATAATTCTGAGACTGCATCCTGTCTCACATGGATGATGTACAGCAGTCTGGCCATAAAAGGAAGTGCAGGAAATGAGCAGCATCACACAGTATGCCCCAGAGTCAGCAAGAGAGGTGAGTAAAATGGCTGTCAGCAGCACATGGCAAACAAAGCAGGGAAAAAACCCTGACAATCATTCATTACTGGGTACAACTCTAAATATAAGAAAATTAAAAAGATAGTATCAAAACATTGGAGTTTATTATTAAGAGACCCGATCTTCAAGCAGATATTAGAACAACATCCTACTTGTACTTTTAGGAGAGCTCCAACATTAAAATAGAAACTAACCCCCAGTAAAGTAGTGATGTGCAAATGTACAGGTAAGAAAGCTACACAGGTGCTATCTATAATGAATAGAAAGAGCAAATTAAAAATAGGCTCCTATCTATGTAAACATAGTAGATGTTATATGTGTGAATACATCACAGACGGTGCCACTAATATCAAATCCCACAGCACTGGGGAAATCTTTTATCTTTCACAAATAATTACTTGGAAAGCAACATATGTGGTCTATTGCATTACCTGTATTTGTGGCCTACAATATATAGGTCGTACCTGTAGAAAAGTGCGGCGAAGGTGGTCAGAGCACCTAACAAATATAAAAAGGGGCACTAATAAATATAGCACTTCAAGACATCATGTACATAGACACGGTACTGGCCACTGTCAGATGACATTTATACCTTTGGAGGTCATATTACCGAACAAATCTAACAATAGAATGTCCAGATTACAACAACGTGAAACATACTGGATCTATAAATTTGGGTCACTATATCTAGCTGGTCTAAATGAAGTTATAGACACTGGAGTTTTCTAGTTATGAATTCATACAGGAAACTGGTTATCCATCTAAATAGTAAAGATCTATTGATATATAATTATCCCACGAGTAATTGTTAGTACAATCAACACTTCTTTTGGTTAGGAATAAATTCACTATTTTTTGGGTTTGTTATAATTATTTGAATAAGCGGATTTGTTCACGCAAGCACTTTTAATAATTATCTTGCAAGTAGTATATATATATATACATATATATATATACGGTATTTATATATATATATATATATATATATATATATATATATATATATATATATATATATATATATATATATATATATATATATATATATATATATATATATATATAAAATATGATGTTTCTATGTACAACTTTACGGTACAAGTGTGTTATTATTGGTTACTTTGGACACACCTTATTTAATTTTATAATTTTTTTTACATTATCATTTAGTATATTATTTAGTATATTGCAGTTGAACACTAACTACTGCATTACATAATACCAATTTCTTTTCTAGATCACATATTTATCTTCTTGGGTGAAAATGTGTATTATATTGCATAGGCTATTTTGAAAAGTTTAACACGTCATCTAAGGGGGTGTAATGCTTCAACATATCACTGTTTGAGTGCAAATCTTTTAATACACCGTTATTCACATTCACATATATTGTCAGCTAATTTTTCTGACATCGCAATACAATCACATCATTCTGATTCTATTATTTATAGGGTTGAGACACCCAGACAAGAAAAGGTTCCCTCTGATGTATTTTTCTTACTGTTGACACGCCATCTAAGTGGGCGTACCATTTCAACACGTCATTGTCTGAGGGCGGGTTTCTCAATATATTAGTTGTTACTCTTGCAGACTAACATCTAATATTTAATGTCAGTTGATATCACTGATACTTCAACATCATTACATCATTCAGATTTAATTACCTATAGGGTGTAGACACTCCGATATGTAAAGGTACTCATTGATGTTTATATCTGTCTTTGATCGCAAAAGCTTGTTTTATAATACATAGCCTTATAGCTCTATAGATCATTTTATGACAAGCAAATGTTTCATATATGTATTCTGTTATATAAAGCGATATGCATATAGCAATAAATACTTTTTAGTTACACATTTGTTTGCCTTATATTGACTTTATTTATAATTGTGATACTTTGTATTGAATTGATTGTTGTCTTAATTGTACACCTGTGCTCTTATGCTTCACTTGTATCTGATTGGTGGTCTTAATTGTACACCTGTTCTCTTATAATTTACATATATCTGATTGGTGTTTGATCATTTAAATAAGACTCCTTTGGCTGTTTAGCACTATATGCCTGAGGAAACAGCGCAGAGGCCGTCGAGAAATGCTACTATATTGTAATATTGTTTTTATTTGTAAACTTTGTTTTTACATAAAATATATATTTTTTACTATATATTTTGTAAGCAGCCTTTTTTCTGAGTCCTACCAGCCGAGTCTTTTATCAGACAACATCTGCCTTTGGTTTATTGAGCTGGACCACTACTAATAGCCCAGTCCGTGTGTTTGGCACACGTGAGTGATGACCTTAGTGTGAGTACCCTGGGTATATTTGGGGTTATCCTTTGGGCCATATTGGTTTGATTTATCTGCACTAGGAGGCGCCCTTTTCATGTGCTTTCTTCTATATGTCTACATATGTGCACTTATGTATTTGTGTATATATATTTTTACAGACATATATACACATATAAACACATTAATAATTATGTACACCCTTTGCAGTCAAGTAGATGGAAACATGAAAAAGCATATTTATGCAATATTTATAATTAATAAAGTGTTATGCTGTGTATTTACTGTAAATATTTAACATTCCAATTTTCTTCATATAGGGGAATATGTTTTATGTGTTTCTAAATAGATATTCATATATATATATATAAATATATATATACTGTATATATCTGTATATATCTATACATAATCATATATATATATATATATATATATACAGAATATATATATATATATATATATACAGAATATATATATATATATATATATATATATATATATATATATATATATATATATATATATATATATATATATATATATATATATATACATAAATAAAATAAGTATAGCTATATATTGTAGCAGAAAACCATCAGATATACAGTCATGGCCAAAAATATTGGCACACCTGCATTTCTGTCAGATAATGCACCACTTCGCCCCAAAACAATTGTTCATTCTCATGTTTATTTCTTTTGTTTGTATTGGTATGACACAAAAGAGTGGAGAAAAATAAGCCACATCTGACACATTGCACTCAAAACTCCAAATATGGACTGGACAAAATTATTGGCACCCTCAATTTAATATTTGGTAGCACACCCCTTGGAAAAATAACTGAAATCAATCGCTTCCTGTAACCATCAATAAGTTTCTTACAACTCTCGACTGGAATTTTGGACCACTCTTCTTTCACCAACTGCTCGAGATCTCTCGGATTGGAAGGGTTCCTTTTCCCAACTGCTGTTTTGAGATCTCTCCACAGGTGCTCTATGGGATAGAGATCTAGACTCATTGCTTGCCAGTTCAGTACTTTCCAGCGCTTTGTCTTAAACCATTTCTGGGTGCTTTTTGATGAGTGCTTTTGGTCACTGTCCTGCCGTAAGACCCATGACCTCTGATGGGGACTTAACTTTCTGACACTGGGCCCTACATTGCACCACATAATTCTTTGGTATTCTTTAGATTTCATAATGCTATGCACACAGCCAAGACATCCAGTGCCTAAAGCAGCAAAGCGACCCCAAAACATCAGTGAACATCCACCATGTTTGAGTGTAGAGACTGTATTCATTTCTTTTAAAGCCTTATTTCTTTTTCCAAAAACAGTAGAGTGATGGGCTTTACCAAAAAACTGTAATTTTGTTTAGTCTGTCCACAGCACATTCTCACAAAATGATTTTGGATTCCTCATGTAAGTTTTGGCAAACTCCAATCTGCCTTTTTATGTTTCTGTGTCAGCAGTGGGGTCCTCCTGAGTCTCCTACCATAGCATCCCTTTTCATTCAGATGGTGAGGTATAGTGCGAGCTGACACATTTGTACCCTGTGCCTGAATGTCAGCTTGAATTTGTCTGGAAGTTGATCGAGGCTACACACAAAAGGTATGAAAGTAAAAAAATCAAGTTTATTGAAGATAGCATAAAAAGGTATATACCCAGACAAAGCAAACAGACATGGAAAAAAATGTCTTACGCATTTCAAGCCCCCTGGTGGATCTTAATCATAGACTAATGGAATACAACAAGAGAGCTCTGATTATACATTAACGGCACAAATTAACCCCTGGTTGACCATAATAATATGTACATGATAAAAAAACATACAAAATACATGAAAAGCATATATTATATATGCTGCAAACTATAATCACAGTGGTAAGGCGTCTAAGGGTAAACCCTATAATTATGTATCTACAGTAAACTCTCAATTAACCGGCACCCATGGGAATTAGTAGATTCTGGATAAGTGTATGTCTGGTTGCTTGAGAGTTACTATTAAAAATAGGCCTAACTAGTTATTTAACCCAGATTTTACAATAAACGCTGTATTCACTTGATACTATATTAATATTTAAATAAGTACTGTACTTTTGAACTTTGATGATTATCCCTTGAGCCGGGGCACCTTTGTTTTTTCTATTGGGGCAAATCTTTTACATCATTGGTGATTAGTGGATCAGATGGGCAGGTGAGGTAGAGGCGCACACTAGATGCAAAGTGACGACAGGATTTCATTAGACAGACAGTACAAGCGCTCTACCCTGCAGCGGTTAGTAGAACACTGGCCACCGGAGAGGTTTTAAGTGTGTACAATACGGCTGGGAAGGGTTAGTGTAGAAGAAAAGAGTCCTGAGACATCAATTACTGTGCCTGTCTATTAGTCTATCTACCGCAGCTCCTGCTGTTTAAAGAGATCTGGACTGTTTGTTTGTTATAGAACACATTTATGCTCTAACATGTTTCCTTTTTTTTCTGGTTGCTTGAGAGTGCCGGTTGCTTGTAAACTTCTTGACAATGTTGCGCACAGTGGACACAGGAACATTAAGATCTCTGGAGATGGACTTGTAACCTTGAGATGGACTTGTAACCTCAAATCTCTGGAGATGGACTTGTAACCTCGAATCCTCAGACATTTATTTGCTGCTCTTTCTCTTCTCCATGCTCAGTGTGACACACAGAGACACACAACAGAAAGGTTGAGTTAATGTTTTGCCATTTTAAAAGGTTGCCGGTGTGATTTCTATTTTGTCAGCACCTGTTAACTGATACAGGTGAGTTTAATTACAAATTACAGGAGCATCACAAACTTGGAATGCAATTATTTCTTACAATTTTGAGAAGGTGCCAATAATTTTGTCCAGTCCATTTTTGAAGTTTTGAATGAAATGTTTCAGATTTGGCTTTTTTTTCTCAACTTTTTTGTGTCATGCCAATACAAACAAAAGAAATAAACATGAGAATGCCTAAACATTTTTAATTGCAACAATTTCCTGGGCAAAGTGGTGCATTATCTGACAGAAATGTAGGGGTCCCAATATATTTGGCCATGACTGTATGTAGAAATATGTATTTATGAATAAATAGAACATGTTCTTCTATGTACAGAACATTGGAATAAGAAATATCAATATTTACATGTCGTGTTAGTGCACATGAGAATATGCAATCGTGTGTGCGCCTGAGTAGCGGGATAGGTTCGGCTTTTTGCACTCGTTGGGATAGCACATGAGTAAAACAGTTTTGTTTTAACTCATAATACAAGCACAACCTGATGCGCGCAAAATCCTTACTTCTAGCGCAGTTAACGCTTAAGCAGTAGCTTTAAATAGTGCTTCACTTGTAATCTTTCTCTTAATGTAATATCCTTGGACATGTTGAAGATTTGATTTGTTATGTAACTGTGAAATAAAAGCATACTCTATAAATATTTTTGAGTCGTTATTATATTTAACCACATTTTACATTGATCGATTTTCCCACTGAGTTATAGTCCCTTGGTGGGCAATCAAGTTGTTCCATATAGTTTGGGGATTAGCAAGTAAATTATGTAATTCTTGGTTGGTGTTATATAAGTTGTAGAAAGTGTTCAATGTTGCCTGATTAATAGCTATGTGCAGGGGAACCAAATGTCTTTTTGGATTAAATTTTCATTCTGAATATTCAAGGAAATATGTTTCCCTGAATATTCGTTGCCTGCACTATTTAGTTTTTGTTTAATTTAAAACAAAATGAAAATTACATTTTCATTAAACATTTACATTCGTTTTCGTTAAATGAATGTAAATGTTTCAAAGCTATAAGTAAAAGTTCGCCTGTACAGGGAGTGCAGAATTATTAGGCAAATGAGTATTTTGACCACATCATCCTCTTTATGCATGTTGTCTTACTCCAAGCTGTATAGGCTCGAAAGCCTACTACCAATTAAGCATATTAGGTGATGTGCATCTCTGTAATGAGAAGGGGTGTGGGCTAATGACATCAACACCCTTTATCAGGTGTGCATAATTATTAGGCAACTTCCTTTCCTTTGGCAAAATGGGTCAAAAGAAGGACTTGACAGGCTCAGAAAAGTCAAAAATAGTGAGATATCTTGCAGAGGGATGCAGCACTCTTAAAATTGCAAAGCTTCTGAAGCGTGATCATCGAACAATCAAGCGTTTCATTCAAAATAGTCAACAGGGTCGCAAGAAGCGTGTGGAAAAACCAAGGCGTAAAATAACTGCCCATGAACTGAGAAAAGTCAAGCGTGCAGCTGCCAAGATGCCACTTGCCACCAGTTTGGCCATATTTCAGAGCTGCAACATCACTGGAGTGCCCAAAAGCACAAGGTGTGCAATACTCAGAGACATGGCCAAGGTAAGAAAGGCTGAAAGACGACCACCACTGAACAAGACACACAAGCTGAAACGTCAAGACTGGGCCAAGAAATATCTCAAGACTGATTTTTCTAAGGTTTTATGGACTGATGAAATGAGAGTGAGTCTTGATGGGCCAGATGGATGGGCCCGTGGCTGGATTGGTAAAGGGCAGAGAGCTCCAGTCCGACTCAGACGCCAGCAAGGTGGAGGTGGAGTACTGGTTTGGGCTGGTATCATCAAAGATGAGCTTGTGGGGCCTTTTCGGGTTGAGGATGGAGTCGAGCTCAACTCCCAGTCCTACTGCCAGTTTCTGGAAGACACCTTCTTCAAGTAGTGGTACAGGAAGAAGTCTGCATCCTTCACGAAAAACATGATTTTCATGCAGGACAATGCTCCATCACACGCGTCCAAGTACTCCACAGCGTGGCTGGCAAGAAAGGGTATAAAAGAAGAAAATCTAATGACATGGCCTCCTTGTTCACCTGATCTGAACCCCATTGAGAACCTGTGGTCCATCATCAAATGTGAGATTTACAAGGAGGGAAAACAGTACACCTCTCTGAACAGTGTCTGGGAGGCTATGGTTGCTGCTGCACGCAATGTTGATGGTGAACAGATCAAAACACTGACAGAATCCATGGATGGCAGGCTTTTGAGTGTCCTTGCAAAGAAAGGTGGCTATATTGGTCAATTATTTGTTTTTGTTTTGTTTTTGAATGTCAGAAATGTATATTTGTGAATGTTGAGATGTTATATTGGTTTCACTGGTAAAAATAAATAATTGAAATGGGTATATATTTGTTTTTTGTTA
The DNA here is from genome assembly GCF_027579735.1 of Bombina bombina. Lineage (NCBI taxonomy): Eukaryota > Metazoa > Chordata > Amphibia > Anura > Bombinatoridae > Bombina > Bombina bombina. Next base: position 1,233,442,993 of record NC_069499.1, read on the forward strand.
AGTTGCCTAATAATTATGCACAGTAATAGTCACCTGCACACACAGATATCCCCCTAAAATAGCTAAAACTAAAAACAAACTAAAAACTACTTCCAAAAATATTCAGCTTTGATATTAATGAGTTTTTTGGGTTCATTGAGAACATGGTTGTTGTTCAATAATAAAATTAATCCTCAAAAATACAACTTGCCTAATAATTCTGCACTCCCTGTATCTACATACTTACCCTAACGAGCTCTGGAGAGCGCACTTACCCGATCCTCTTCTTGCCAGATCCTTGGCCATGCTAACAGGAAGCTTAGCCGTTCAGCTCCCAGGGTGCCGAACACGATAAACCTTCTGTTAGTGTGGCCAGGGACCTGGCAAGAAAAGGATCAGAGCTTGTTAAGGTAAGTATTATGCTTTTAAAGTGAATCTAAAGGAAACTAATAAATACTGATACATTTTGTCAGTATTTTTTCATTTGCTTTAAATTTCACTGGTGCATTAATTCAGATATTTAAAAACAAATGCACATCTCTACTGATCAGTAATGTGGGTGTAGGATAAGTTAGACAGTGAAAACTAAATGAGAAGAAAGGTTGGACTTCTTTAAGTATAAAAGAGTCAATCATACCTAAATTTTCCTCCTCTATTTCTGCTCAGTGATATCGCTCTATTTAAGAAGTATGTAAATACACCATGAAGGCACTGATTAGTTCTGCTTAGCTGCCAGACGTGTAGCACACAAACTATAAGACATTCAACATATAAATGTACAGAATCAACATTAAGACAGGAGCTCCTCTGTGTGAAAGTGCTGATGACAATTCCCTACTTTGCTTACGTCACATGGTTTTGTGATGTCAATATCATTCTAAAAGTTGACCAAGTTACTCAAGCTGGATACAGAGCTATACAGCATAACCAACCAGACAGAGGCCTCTATTTAAGAAAGGTCTTGCGGACCTGATCCGACACTGCGGATCAGGTCCGCAAGACCTCGCTGAATGCGGAGAGCAATACGCTCTCTGTATTCAGCATTGCATCAGCAGCTCACAAGAGCTGCTGGTGCAACGCCGCCCCCTGCAGATTGGCCGCCAGCAGGAAGGTGTCAATCAACCCGATCGGGTTAAATTGCGACGATGTCTGTCCGCCTGCTCAGAGCAGGTGGACAGGGTTATGGAGCAGCAGTCTTTAGACCCCAGCTCCATAACTTGTGTTTCTGGTGAGTCTGAAGACTCGCCAGAAACACGGGCCCACAAGCTCCCTACGGAGCTTGTTAAATGGGCCCCATTGCATGCAATTTTAAACAACTTTCTAATTTACTCCTATTATCAATTTTTCTTTGTTCTCTTGGTATCTTTATTTTAAAAAGCAGGAATATAGTAAACCAATTTGCAAGTGGTATCCAGGGTGTTGAACCAAAAATGGGCCGGCTCGTAAGCTTACCACAAAAAGTCAAAATTAAACTTGCATGATTCAGATAGAGCATGTAATTTTAAGGCACTTTTAAATTAACTTCTATCTTCAAATGTGCTTCGTTCTTTTGGTATCCCAAGTGGGAGCTAGCTACTGATTGGTGCCTGCACACATTTGTCTTATGTGATTGGCTAACTAGATGTGTTCAGCAGGGCTAACTGCCTCTAGTGCAATGCTGTTTGTTCAGCAAAGGATAACAAGAGAATGAAAGCAAATTTGATAATAGAAGTAAATTGGAAAGTTGTTTAAAATTGTATGTTCTATCCAAATTATGAAATAATTTTTGGGGGTTTCCTGTCCCTTTAATTATAGGTTATGGTTAGTTAGTTAGTTAGTTAGTTAATAACAAGCTAGAACCTTTATGGCCTAAGTTAGAAGATGCCCACATTGTTTATTTCAATTGGGGTCTTTGTTACATGTGGGGCTCAAAATGCTCTTTAAAATATGCCCTTTAACCATTCAATGGTTATTTGATTTGTGATAAAAAAAAATGAAACTCCGGCTATAAATCATAGGCAGAGTGGGACAGGTGCCTTTATGTTTAGTAAAGGATGTTCTAAAAGCTACATATCATAGGGCAGATGTTATCTACTATTTAAAAAAAAATATTAGCCAATTCAACCCAACGGGTGATTTTTTTCCTTTCTGCAACAGTAAAAATATAATAAATAAAAAAATAAAAAGCTTGAGAAACAAAGCTGAATATTGTCAACCTTTTCTTTTTTTCAGAGTTAGGCTCCAGACAGGAAAATATGTGTCTCCTATTATCTCAGTAAGAGGATATGCTTAGTTTCACTTCATTAAAAAGGAGATTGTTTTACAATAGGAAAAGTGTCAAGTTCCTAATTAATCATAAACCACCAAAAGCTTTATCAAACCTACACTGCAGAAAGTAAACTGTGGAAGAATGTTATATTGGAACATTCCCTTAAAAACTGTTAGTATTTTACTTTATGTGAAAATGGTCATTGTTTAATAATTGTAACAGAGCAAATGTGTTTAAGAACTGTATTCAAATCAGGGAAAAAATACATTATATATAGAATTTTTTGTTTTCTGGTAATTAGTGGCCGTTTGATAATTAGTATAATAATGTAAGACTGTAGCTATTCATTTGAAAAAATACTCAAAAATGGGAAGGTCAACATATGAAATACAAAGAAAGTTCACATTTAATGTAATTTTCTATAGTATACATAGTAAACATGGAAGTCATGAGGGATTCATTTTATAATTAGATCTGGGTGTTTACAAACATGGATGTGAAGCTGTTATCTGTGTCCCTTTCACAGTCAAAGATATGTACTCAACTCCTCACCAAAAACACGGCTAGATTGCGAGTTGTGCGTTAGGGTAAAAAAGCAGCGTTAAGAGGTCCTAACGCTGTTTTTTTTACGCCCGCTGGTATTACGAGTCTTGAAGGTTTAGGGGGAACTACACACTTTTTTGGCCTTACCGCAAAACGACTTATGTAAACTTTGTAAAGTCTTTTCTCTATGGGACTTCCATAGCGCCGGTATTATGAGTCTGTCCTGGGAGGCCAAAAAGTGAGTGCTACACCCTCTCCTGTCAAGATCCCTAACGCATTTAAAAGTCAGTAGTTAAGAGTTTTATGGTACAACGCCGTAGCATAAAACTCATAACTAAAGTGCTAAAAAGTACACTAACACCCATAAACTACCTATTAAACCCTAAACCGAGGCCCTCCTGCATCGCAAATACTAAAATACAATTTTTAACCCCTAATCTGCCGCTCCGGACATCGTCGCCACCTATATTATATTTATTAACCCCTAATGTGCCGCACCCAATGTCGCCGCCACCTACCTACACTTATTAACCCCTAATCTGCCGCCCCCAACGTCGCCACCACTATAATAAACATATTAACCCCTAAACCGCCGCACTCCCGCCTCACAAACATTAGTTAACTATTATTAACCCCTAACATCGCCGCCACCTACCTACATTTATTAACCCCTAATCTGCCGCCCCCAATGTTGCCGCCACTATATTAAAGTTATTAACCCCTAAACCTAAGTCTAATCCTAAACCTAACACCCACTAACTTAAATATAATTTAAATAAATCTGAATAAATATTCATATCATTAACTAAATAATTCCTATTTAAAACTAAATACTTACCTATAAAATAAACCCTAAGCTAGATACAATATAACTAATAGTTACATTGTAGCTATTTTAAGATTTATTTTCATTTTACAGGCAAGTTTGTATTTATTTTAACTAGGTAGAATAGTTATTAAATAGTTATTAACTATTTAATAACTACCTAGCTAAAATAAATACAAATTTAAATGTAAAATAAAACCTAACCTAACCTAACACCTAACACTACACTATAATTAAATAAATTAACTAAATTAAATACAATTACCTAAGTTAAATTAAATTAGCTAAAGTACGAAAAACAAACAAACACTAAATTACAGAAAATAATAAACAAATTACAGAAATTTAAACTAATTACACCTAATCTAATAGCCCTATTAAAATAAACACCCCCAAAATAAATAAAAAAACCCTAGCCTAAAATAAACTACCAATAGCCCTTAAAAGGGCCTTTTGCGGGGCATTGCCCCAAAGTAATCAGCTCTTTTACCTGTAAAAAAAATACAAACAACCCCCTGTGAGGGGTTAAATTGATGGAACTCAACTGTAGATCTAGTTATATGTTTTTGTATCACTTTGCCCGCTGTTGTCCCTGCGTTTGAATGAGATACAGGATAGGCAGTGAGTGAAGTTAATTGGTGGCTCAGGTATGCTTCTGATGAAATTGAAGCACTGTAGTATGCTCAACTTTAGATATTCTCTATGAGGATAAGAAGTTAATGAGAGAATAAGGATATAGGAAAAAGTGGTTAAGTGCTGTATAAATAATGGAGCTTGTGCCGTAGAAACTTTAACCACTCCTTTGTAATAACTGCTATGTGTATGTCCCTTTAAGACAGGATCGAGTTGATCATAAAGAGGAAGTTGCGGTTATACAGTGAAGTGCAGGGAAGCTTTCATATAGCTGTCACACTTGTGAGTCAGAGCAACTTGTAATTGGATGAAGGGAGAAGTGATCCTGCACTTCACACGCTGCAGGTATGTGAGCACAACGTAGCGTTGAGGAGAACAACTGATCGCCCGATGATTAGCTCTGAGCTGAAAACAGGTGACTGCTTTGTGAAGCGGAGGAGAGTCTCCGGTCTCTGCTGTTTAGGAGTAAATAATTTCTTGAGAGACTGAATGACAGGCAGGAGGATCAGCTTCTTACGGTAGTCACATAGGAGTAAGGAGAAGCTGCAACAAGTTCAGATGTTATTATCCGGTAGCCTGCAATCACAGCGGCACAATATAACTCCTTCAAGCAGAACAATAAATCAGCAGCAAATAGCACCTTCAGTAAGTCAGATGCTCTCCGATAATATATCCAGAGAGGTTGGAGATCTTCAGGCTGTAAGAGTGTAGCGAAATCAAATTTGTAGTTAGGACAGGATCAGCAATCCTTCAGAGGCTCAGCACAGTGCTAGTGAACAAACAAATTACTAAGCACTTGTCTGCAGCAGAGGGAAACCTTTTAAAGGCAAAGGGGGAAGGGCCAAGGCAATCATGACAACCCCCCAACAGTAAAATCCACAACCCACACAACCAACCCCCCAAATAAAATACTATCTAAATAAACCTAAGCTCCCCATTACCCCGAAAAGGGCATTTGGATGGGCATTGCCCTTAAAAGGGCAGTTAGCTCTTTTGCCGCCCAAGCCCTAATCTAAAAAATAAAACCCATCCAAAAGACCCTTAAAAAAACATAACACTAACCCCCTGAAGATCGACTTACCGAGAGACGTCTTCATCCAAGTCAGACGAAGTGGTCCTCCAGACGGGCAGAAGTCTTCATCCAAGCCGGGCAGAAGTCTTCATCCAGATGGCATCTTCTATCTTCATCCATACGGCGCGGAGCGGGTCCATCTTCAAGACATCCGACGCGAAGCATCCTCTTCTGGCGACGACTAAAACAGAATGAAGGTACCTTTAAGTGACGTCATCCAAGATGGCGTCCCTTAGATTCCGATTGGCTGATAGAATTCTATCAGCCAATCGGAATTAAGGTAGAAAAAATCCTACTGGCTGATGCAATCAGTCAATAAGATTGAAGTTGAATCCTATTGGCTGATCCAATCTTCCAATAGGATTGAGCTCGCATTCTATTGGCTGGGGCTTGGGGAGGGCTTTTTTATTTTAATAGGGCTATTAGATTAGGTGTAATTAGTTAAAATTTCTGTAATTTGTTTATTATTTTCTGTAATTTAGTGGTTTTTTTGTACTTTAGCTAATTTAATTTAAATTAGTTAATTTATTTAATTATAGTGTAGTGTTAGGTGTTAGTGTAACAGGTTAGGTTTTATTTTACAGGTAAATTTGTATTTATTTTAGCTAGGTAGTTATTAAATAGTTAATAACTATTTAATAACTATTGTACCTAGTTCAAATAAATACAAACTTGCCTGTAAAATAAAAATAAATCCTAAGATGGCTACAATGTAACTATTAGTTATATTGTAGCTAGCTTAGGGTTTATTTTATAGGTAAGTATTTAGTTTTAAATAGAAATAATTTAGTTAATGATAGGAATATTTATTTAGATTTATTTAAATTATATTTAAGTTAGTGGGTGTTAGGTTTAGGGTTAGACTTAGGTTTAGAGGTTAATAACTTTACTATAGTGGCGGCGACGTTGGGGGCAGCAGATTAGGGGTTAATAAATGTAGGTAGGTGGCGGCGATGTTAGGGACAGCAGATTAGGGGTTAATAAATATAATGTAGGTGGCGGCGATGTAGGGGTTAATAATATTTAACTAATATTTGCAAGGCAGGAGTGAGGAGGTTTAGGGGTTAATATGTTTATTATAGTGGTGGCGACGTTGGGGGCAGCAGATTAGGGGTTAAAAAGTGTAGGTATGTGGCGGCGACATTGGGGATCGCAGATTAGGGGTTAATAAATATAATGTAGGTGGCGGCGATGTTGGGGGCAGCAGATTAGGGGTTCATAAGTATAATGTAAGTGACGGCGGTGTCCGGAGTGGCAGATTAGGGGTTAATAAGTATAATATAGGTGTCGGTGATGTAGGGGGCGGCAGATTCGTAATCTAGGTGACCGTTTCTTACCTCTTCAATAACACTGATGATTGGGAGTAAACTGAATGTAGCTGCATTTTTGATCCTAAATTTTTTTGAGATTTTTTTCCACCCATATGAAAGAGCAGCATTTAAACTATTTATACATGTATTAATGAATGAAATAATTTATTTATTTATTTATTGGTGTAAAGACACTAATACAGCAGTACTGTACTTTCTACAAATACTCATTGGATTATAGCTACCTCCCTTTAAAGTGCCAAAAAACATGTTAAGATCTGTGCATATCCTAAAAGGGCTAATAAAGTAAAAATGGTTTGCATTAAAAAAAAATTTAAAATTGTTGTCAATTATTTTAAAATGAGTTACATAGCCATGCTGTCTGGAGTAGTCGGATCCACAACTGCTTACTTGCTTCTAGGCCTGCTCCAGCAGATAATGAGTGTTCATGTCTGCATTTTACCAAATCAATGGTACATATAGATACAGCCATAGAAGGAAATGTGTGGTGGGAGTTAGAGCTGTACAATTCTGAAACTTAAAAGAAAGGGTTAATGGCAAGGCACTGCAGTGTAAATCTTCAGGCAAAGTAATTAAAGTACATATTATATTTTGTCTCTATCCCAACTTGTTTTATGTCCATTTAATGCTTATTGACTTAAAGGAGGAAAAGGCCAATGTACCAAACATAGGAGGGAGTACATCACTGTTATCTATGTAATGGTTTCAGTTTTAATGCTGGTCTTTCATCTGGATGATATTTATTTTAATATATCCATCTAGTGTCATGTTTATTTAATTTTTGTAAAAGATTTTCAAAGTTTACACAATGGCACATAGGTCTCTAGCTTTGCTCCCAACTACTAGTCACAAGACGTCTTCAAAAAATCTATATTGGTCTCCCTGATTTTTTCAAGCTATATTGCATGGTGTTTATGAGGAAATGTTGACTATAATAATATCATAAACATCAAACCAGATAAAGTATTGTAAATTTAGATTTAAATAAATTATTTTAAATGTTATATATGATACTGGACTGCTCAGCATGCAGTTTTATAATTATCTGATTTAAAAAAAAAAAAAAAGCAACCACTAAACACATCAAATACTATTTGTTCACAGCGGATTTTCTCTTGACATTTAAATAATGGTTGTTTTTTCAAAAAAAGTATAAATTGAGCCAATATATATATATATATATATATATATATATATATATATATATATATATATATATATATATATATATATATATATATATATATATATATATATATATTTAAATTTTTAAAATTACATTAAACATCTCTTGTGTTTGCATAATAATTGTGTTCCACACACTCCTTAGAATGGCCAAAAAGCAAAATATGTAATCCCCAAATGCTGCAAATCAAAAAGCTGATTTAGGCAATTTGCACCACTTTAAAAAAAAAACTAAGTTACACAGTTAGCTTTTTGTGTTAAATAAAATGTACCCTATTTGTAGTTGTCAAAATCAAAATCTCATATATTTTTCTACTTGTTATCCCTTGACGTAATTGAGAGTGCAGATTTCTTATTTGCGTGTGTGTGTATATATATACTGTATATATTATCAACTTTTAAAATTATGGGGAGGGGAAAAGTGATTTGAAATCCTCCACTATGCACAAAATGGAGAGCTAATAATTCCTTGTGTAGTCCATTGACAAATCCAGACAAGTCAGAAGACTCGCTTTTCCAGCAGAAAACCTCTGGATTCATTGTTTCCAATGCAGCAAAGGATTCTGGGTAAGAGATACAAATGAGGTTCACAATGACTCACTTTTTTACTTCAGCCTGCCTTTAGGCAGACTCCCTTTATGCCATAGCATCGCTGTATATACAGCTTTAAACGGGACAGTCAAAAATTAAGTTTCATGTTTTAAACAACTTTCCAATTTACTTTTATCACCAATTTTGCTTTGTTCTCTTGATATTCTTATTTAAAAGCTTAACCTAGGAGGTTCATATGCTAATTTCTTATACCTTGAAGGCTGCCTCTAATCTGAATGCAGTTTTTCACCACTAGAGGGCATTAGTTCATGTGTGTCATATAGATAACATTGAGCTCATGCATGTGAAATTACCTAGGAGTCAGCACTGATTGGCTAAAATGCAAGTCTGTCAAAAGAACTGAAATAAGGGGGCAGTTTGCAGAGGCATAGATACAAGGTAATTACAGAGGTAAAACGTGTATTTTTATAACTATGTTGGTTATGCAAAACGGGAATGGGTAATAAAGGGATTAGCTCTCTTTTAAAACAACAAAAATTCTGGTGTTGACTGTCCCTTAAAGCTTTGCTAGGGTTAGTACAGTGATTCAGACCATCCCAGGACAGCTGTTTCGTGTTTTTTTGTCACTCATCAGCTGGGAGTACGTCGAATCACGGCAGGATACAGTTGATTTCCTGACAAAATACAACAACTTTTAAAATTATGGGGAGGCGAAAACTGAGTTTAAAATCCTCCTCTCATTTATATATGTGTGTGGTAGGCAAAAAATAATTTCAAGCAAATAGCTTTTGCCTAGGCAAATAGTTTTTGAAACTTTGTTTACGCTTTAAAAACCATTTGCCTAGGCAAAAGCTTTTTCCCTATCTACAATTCAAGAAAATCGTTTTCAGAAAGTCAAATTTGCTGTGCACAGTTTTTTCAGCTTTTCAAAGCCAAGGCACCCTGGGAAAGTGGCCCATGGTCACCAATAAGTTCCCAGGACCTCCCAGGAAAGTGGCCCCTTTTTGCCATTAGGCTCCTAGGCAACTGGAAAAGTGGCCCCGGCCTGTTAATAGACTCCCATGTAACCCAGGAGAAAGTGTCCCCTGCATGCCCATATGCTCCCACACACCCCCTGAAAGAAGCCCTTGCTCACCAATAGGCTCCCAGTCATTCTGGGAAAGTGGCCCATGCTCACCAATAGGATCCCAGCCATCCTGGGAAAGTGGACCCCTGCTTGCCAATATGTTCCAAGGCACCCTGGGAAAGTGACCCCTGCTCACCAATAGGCTCCTAGGCATCCTGGGAAAGTGGCCCATGCTTGACAAAGTTCCCATGCCCCCAGAAAAGGGAACCCTGCTTGCCAATAGGCTCCCAGACAACCCTTTTAAAAGTGGCAATATGGTCACCCTAGCTCACAAGCACTGGAGAAAGTGATCCCTGCTTGCCAATAGGCTCCATACACCACAGGAAAGTGGCCTCTGCTCAACAATAAACCTAACACTAAGCCCCTGAAGATCTCCCTACCTTGTCTTCACCACGCCGGGTATCACCGATCCGTCCAGAAGAGGGTCCGAAGTCTTCCTCCTATCCGGCAAGAAGAGCTCCTCCAGAGGGTCCAAAGTCTTCATCCTATCCGGGCAGAAGAGGAGATCCGGACCGGCAAACATCTTCATCCAGGCGGCATCTTCTATCTTCTTCCATCCGGCGGGAAGCGGGACCATCTTCAAGCAGCCGACGCGGAGCCATCCTTCTTCACTGACGGACTAACGACGAATGAAGGTTCCTTTAAGGGACGTCATCCAAGATGGCGTCCCTCGAATTCCAATTGGCTGATAGGATTCTATCAGCCAATCAGAATTAAGGTAGGAAAAATCTGATTGGCTGATTGAATCAGCCAATCAGATTTAAGTTCAATCTGATTGGCTGATTGGATCAGCCAATCAGATTGAGCTTGCATTCTATTGGCTGTTCTGATCAGCCAATAGAATGTGAGCTGATCAGATTTTTCCTACCTTAATTCCGATTGGCTGATAGAATCCTATCAGCCAATCGGAATTCGAAGGACGCCATCTTGGATGACGTCCCTTAAAGGAACCTTCATTCGTCGTTAGTCCGTCGGTGAAGAAGGATGGCTCCGCGTCGGCTGCTTGAAGATGGTCCCGCTCCGCACCAGATGGAAGAAGATAGAAGATGCCGCCTGGATGAAGATGTTTGCCGGTCCGGATCTCCTCTTCTGCCCGGATAGGATGAAGACTTTGGACCCTCTGGAGGAGCTCTTCTTGCCGGATAGGAGGAACACTTCGGACCCTCTTCTGGACGGATCGGTGATACCCGGCGTGGTGAAGACAAGGTAGGGAGATCTTCAGGGGCTTAGTGTTAGGTTTATTTAAGGGGGGTTTGGGTTAGATTAGGGTTATATGGGTGGTGGGTTGTAATGTTGGGGGGGTATTGTATTTTTTTTTTTACAGGCAAAAGAGCAGAATTCTTTGGGGCATGCCCCGCAAAAGGCCCTTTTAAGGGCTGGAAAGGTAAAAGAGCTTTACAATTTTTATTTTAGAATAGGGTAGGGCATTTTTTTATTTTAGAGGGCTTTGTTATTTTTTTAGGGGGCTTAGAGTAGGTGTAATTAGTTTAAAATTCTTGTAATCTTTTTTTATTTTTTGTAATTTAGTGTTTTGTTTTTTTTGTAATTTAGTTTAGTTGATATAATTGTAGGTAATTGTAGGTAGTTTATTTAATTTATTTATTGATAGTGTAGTGTTAGGTTTAATTGTAACTTAGGTTAGGATTTATTTTACAGGTAATTTTGTAATTATTTTAACTAGGTAACTATTAAATAGTTATTAACTATTTAATAGCTATTGTACCTGGTTAAAATAAATACAAAGTTACCTGTAAAATAAATATTAATCCTAAAATAGCTACAATATAATTATTATTTTTATTGTAGCTATATTAGGGTTTATTTTACAGGTAAGTATTTAGCTTTAAATAGGATTAATTTATTTAATAAGAATTATTTTATTTTGTTAGAATAAAATTATATTTAATTTAGGGGGTGTTAGGGTTAGGGTTAGACTTAGCTTTAGGGGTTAATACATTTATTAGAGTAGCGGTGAGGTCCGGTCAGCAGATTAGGGGTTAATAATTGTAGGTAGGGGGCGGCGGCGTTGGGGGCGGCAGATTAGGGGTTAATAAATATAATATAGGGGTCGGCGGTGTTAGGGGCAGCAGATTAGGGGTACATAGGGATAACGTAGGTTGCGGCGGTGTACGGAGCGGAAGATTAGGGGTTAAAAATAATATGCAGGGGTCAGCGATAGATTAGGGGTAAATAAGTGTAAGGTTAGGGGTGTTTAGACTCGGGGTACATGTTAGGGTGTTAGGTGCAGACATAGGAAGTGTTTTCCCATAGGAAACAATGGGGCTGCGTTAGGAGCTGAACGCTGCTTTTTTGCAGGTGTTAGGTTTTTTTTCAGCCAAAACTGCCCCATTGTTTCCTATGGGGGAATCGTGCACGAGCACGTTTTTGAAGCTGGCCGCATCCGTAAACACCGCTGGTATTGAGAGTTGCAGTGGCGGTAAATTATGCTATACGCTCCCTTTTTGGAGCCTAACGCAGCCCTTCTGTGAACTCTAAATACCAGCAGTATTTAAAAGGTGTGGGGGAAAAAATACACGCGTAGCTAACGCACCCCTTTGGCCGCAGAACTCTAAATCTAGCCGATAGATAATTATTCAAATTATTAAGGCTGGTATCTGTTCCTAACATTTTCATCAAGCTCATCTGTAGCAATTTGCATTCAACTAGAAAACATGAGCCATCTGAAGGCTGTTTGCCTACTAATTTTGCCTCAAATACCATATGCATGTTGATTTAGAATATAAGAGGAAAGTAGATTTTACATAGATTATTATTATTTATTTACAAAGTGACAACAAAAAATCTGCAGCGCTGTCCTTGGGTATAAAAGATAAAAGTACAACGATGATATATTTAAGACACAGGACAAATTTTTTCAAACAAATACAGGAGGAATTGAGGGCCCTATTTTAATGAGAACTTACAATTTAGAATGGTAGGAGGGTGAGAAACAGGAGGTGGGGACTGCAAAGGTCAGAATCATGTTAGTGTGGAGTTAGATGAGGGCAACTATTAGGCAAGTGGAATTTATTTGTCACTGAGTTGGGTGAAAGGCTTCCTTGGACAAAAATGTCTATTTGGAGTGTTTAAAGGAGAACAGATTAGGGGAAAGTCTGGCAGCACAAGGAAGTGCATGCTAATGGGTTGGTGCCTCACGGAGAAGTCCTCCAGTCTAGCATGGGAGGAGGTGTAGGTAGAAGATTGTCAGGGAACCAGGAATTAGATAGAGATGTGAAATGCTAAATTAATCACACCTTTATTAAAAAAATAACAACAAATAATAAAGAGTCCAAAAGCCAAATGACAAGCCAGGAGTCAAAGCCAGTGAGGGTAGTCAGGGGTGCCAGGCCAGGAACCAAAGTGAGTAGTCAGACGAGTCGGGGTCAGGAACACAAAGATCAACAAAGTCAGGAACAAGCCAGGTTATATATATATACAGAGTCAGGAACACAGGAACTCACAGAGAAGTCAGAGACAATGCAAGGGCAAAGGCAAAAAGGGCTGAGGCAGTTAAAGAGGGAATGATGACATCATCATTTTGGGACTGCAACCTTTCTCTCTCTGATAAAGTTCTCCAGTTTGGCCATGAGAGGGAGCCTGGAGTAGTGAGCTACATGCAAGGGGAGAAGACAGGTGAGTCTAGTATGGCAGCCAAGATAAAAAGCAGTAAATAACTAAGGGGAAACCCTGACAAAGATGCGAGGAGCAGGTCAATGTTGGTTCTTAGTATATTTGTTGATTAGTGAGGACAGGTAGTTAACTTTTACAATATTGTTATAACAATGAGATCTGAAGTCATCAGTTACATTACATAGTTTCAATTCCTGTCTGATATTTTAATTTTTTTCATTATCATATCATGATTAATGATTACCATCCATTAAAATTAATGGTGGCTTTAACAGAGTCATGGTACAATGATTCTCATAATTTGGATAGAGTAGTACCTGGTTACAGGAAAAAAAGGTCTGTTTTAAGTGGCACAATAAAACTATGATGTTTTAAGTACAGTTGGTGGTGCAGCTATACTATTATTTTTGGACTGTTTATTTGGGACCATGGTGCAGGTCCAATAGTTGGCACACCTGCAAACAAGTCGTTGCATACCCTTGGTGCTTGTGCATTTTGTTTTCTACGGAAAAAAAGGGAGAGGTTGCATTTATATGAAACAAATATAAAGTTTACTGAATTTGTAGAAACCAATGATGACGTAGAAAGTATGTAAGGAAGTGTTTAATATTAGACCAATAGAAGAAATTACTTTGGAGCAGGGCCGGACTGGGAATAAAAAACAGCCCTGGAAAAATATAAAGACCAGCCCTAATTTCCATTGAGTTGGTAGAATGCACATGCCCCATTTTTTTCAAAGAGGATTACTGGGACACTCCTTCCCCAATATTTTTTTCAGAATTAAATTATATTACTTTGTATTAAATAAAAATCTCAGATTGATGTTATATAGGCACCCTACAACCCAGTTGCATCCATTAGTCGGCCCTTTAAGTTGTAGCTTTCCAGCCCCAGCTGCTGCAGCCCACTGGGAATTCTCCTGGTATCCTGGTAGGCCAATCCGGCCCTGCTTTGGAGATGTAAAAATATCAGATATAGGGGCCGAATGGAGCTTGATGCCCCATGTTTCTGGCGAGTCTTCAGGCTCACCAGAAACAGCAGTTATGAAGCAGCAATCACAAAGACCGCTGCTCCATAACCCTGTCCGCCTGCTCTGAGCAGGCGGACAGACATCACCGGAATTCAACCCGATCGAGTACGATCGGGTTGATTGACACCTCCCTGCTGGTGGCCCATTGGCCGCAAGTCTGCAGGGGGCGGCGTTGCACCAGCAGCTCTTGTGAGCTGCTGGTGCAATGCTGAATACAGAGAGTGTATTGCTCTCCGTATTCAGCGAGGTCTGTCAACCTGATCCACACTGTCAGATCAGGTCCGCCAGACTTTGATAAATAGAGGCCATAGTCTGAAAAGTAACTGTTTCCATATCAGGTATAAGAATACGACTTAAAGGTGTTAAACAACTCTTGCTTTAGTTAGAAAATGTGCTGTTTCCATACTCCCTATGAGGCCAAAATGCAAATCCTGTAAACTGGAAATGCTGCAAATCAAAAAGTTGGTTTAGGCAATTTGCAGCATTTTTGTAACCTAGGTTACTAATTTTGCTTTTTGACCGCACACAAAATTAATAGGTGTGTAATATCCCCTTAGTATTCAGGTACACACACCATATACATCTACACTGAAAACAAAGTTTTAGATTTTAGAAAGGCTGACTTTCATACATGAGGAAATATTTTATCAATTGTTTAAAAGGGCACACATTGCTTAAGGGGACACAGGAACAGTGGGAATATTTGAAGAGTGCCATCTAAGATGGAACTGTACACTACATTACATATGTTTGTTAAAGTAGAAGAAAAAGGAACCTGATCGGGTTCTACAGAGATGCAGACCATGCTGGAAAGACAAAGCTGCTGTCTTATAAAAGGACACAGTCATATGATTATTTGGCTGTATGGAGAAAAGAAAAAGAAAGATAAATTAGTTAATTAGGAATGTTGTGGCTCAAATGGAAGAGAAGGTGGCACAGGCAGCATATAAGTGAAAGAAGAAAAAAAAGGGATAGTAAAACTCAAAACAATTGACGGTAAATTTGTGATCTTAGTGATGAAAAGTTGTGGTTTTACTCAGGCACACAGTTGTGCAAACACACTCCAGTCTTTTAAGTTACACTCTCTGTGCTTGTTGGGCTGAGAGAAAGGGTGAAAGTTTCCCCTTAATGCAGCTGCCCCTTCTTGGCTAGCCATACCACAGACAATCTTGTCACACCCCAAACAACCACCACCCTAACACTGCCCATGAAATGCACCAATAAGCCACCTTGACTCAGTCCCCAGCCTCCTGGCCCCATGTTTGGAACTGTGCAGGTAAAATATTTGCCCTCTCCACATAGGCAGTAGGAATATCATTTTGACTTTAGTAGTGGGAAAATTTACAAAAAAACAGACAAATAAACAAGATATTTTGCATTGCAATACTGTTTTATTTTCCTTAATTAAAAATTATATAATTGTATACTGTAGTAGTGCATATGTGAAAAATTTGGTTTGGCTTAATATTTTGGACCGAATATTCAGAAAATATAGTTTTCCAAATATTTGGCTGCTGTGCTATTCAGTATTCATTTAGTTTTAAACAAAAAGACTGAATATTCGTGGAACGTTTACATTTGTTTTTGTTAAATGAATGTAAATGTTCCATTGATACAGGTGAAAAAGTTCACCTGTAACATTACATACTTACCTCTAGTGCCCTGGAGAGTCATACTAATCCCAACCCGTCTTCACAGAGCCCCAGGACGAGCTAATAAGGATGTTAAGTGACAGGGCTTGCATTAAAGGACCTTTGCCTTCAGTGCAGGCATTATAATCCATCACCCTAAGTCTCCGATCAGCATGGACCGGGGCTCTGTGACGAAGGTTCAGCTCTCCACCTTGCTAGAGGTATTTTCTAAGACTCTCCCTGGGAGTTATTGATGTTGCTGTTGTGCCTTTTAGATGGGGTAATTAATATAAGATCCTACAAAGAAAAGGAACTTTTTTGGATCTATAAGTTGAATATGAGAACCCCACATGGTATGACTCATGAGTGAAGCATCAGCTAATTTGTGTAGTAGTCTGGTTTAGTTTTTTTTTTAGAAAACACTACTATGTTTCTCTTTCTTCTTTTTGAGGTTAATCGTGTTTCTTCTACTGTATTGCTTCATGGTATTATAATTATTATGGGTACAGATTACAAGTGTAGCGCTAATAGTAACACACAAGCAAAAAGGGGTTTATCGGGGGTGTTGGTGCGTGTCAGGTTTACCTCTCGTATTACAAGTTGAAATTAAATGCGAATGCGTGAGGGCAGTCACGATTTACGCAAGAATGATTACTGTGTTCTCAGAGCTCTAGTTAACTGTTTCGCGAAACAAAAAAGTGTCACAAAACACTTAAAAAATACATTACAAAGTACAGTTACACTCCTAATAACATGTAAAAGCATATTTATGCAATATCCATATTAAATAAAGTGTTGTACTGTGTATTTACTGTTAATGTTTAACATTGTAATGTTCTGCACATAGGGGAATATGTTCCAAGTATTTTTTAATAGATAATTCTATATATACGTATCTATACATATATATAAACATCTATATACAGGGAGTGCAGAATTATTAGGCAAATTAGTATTTTGACCACATCATCCTCTTTATGCATGTTGTCTTACTCCAAGCTGTATAGGCTCGAAAGCCTACTACCAATTAAGCATATTAGGTGATGTGCATCTCTGTAATGAGAAGGAGTGTGGTCTAATGACATCAACACCCTATATCAGGTGTGCATAATTATTAGGCAACTTCCTTTCCTTTGGCAAAATGGGTCAAAAGAAGGACTTGACAGGCTCAGAAAAGTCAAAAATAGTGAGATATCTTGCAGAGGGATGCAGCACTCTTAAAATTGCAAAGCTTCTGAAGCGTGATCATCGAACAATCAAGCGTTTCATTCAAAATAGTCAACAGGGTCGCAAGAAGCATGTGGAAAAACCAAGGCGCAAAATAACTGCCCATGAACTGAGAAAAGTCAAGCGTGCAGCTGCCAAGATGCCACTTGCCACCAGTTTGGCCATATTTCAGAGCTGCAAAATCACTGGAGTGCCCAAAAGCACAAGGTGTGCAATACTCAGAGACATGGCCAAGGTAAGAAAGGCTGAAAGACGACCACCACTGAACAAGACACACAAGCTAAAACGTCAAGACTGGGCCAAGAAATATCTCAAGACTGATTTTTCTAAGGTTTTATGGACTGATGAAATGAGAGTGAGTCTTGATGGGCCAGATGGATGGGCCCGTGGCTGGATTGGTAAAGGGCAGAGAGCTCCAGTCCGACTCAGACGCCAGCAAGGTGGAGGTGGAGTACTGGTTTGGGCTGGTATCATCAAAGATGAGCTTGTGGGGCCTTTTCGGGTTGAGGATGGAGTCAAGCTCAACTCCCAGTCCTACTGCCAGTTTCTGGAAGACACCTTCTTCAAGCAGTGGTACAGGAAGAAGTCTGCATCCTTCAAAAAAAACATTTTTCATTTTCATGCAGGACAATGCTCCATCACACGCGTCCAAGTATTCCACAGCGTGGCTGGCAAGAAAGGGTATAAAAGAAGAAAATCTAATGACATGGCCTCCTTGTTCACCTGATCTGAACCCCATTGAGAACCTTTGGTCCATCATCAAATGTGAGATTTACAAGGAGGGAAAACAGTACACCTCTCTGAGCAGTGTCTGGGAGGCTGTGGTTGCTGCTGCACGCAATGTTGATGGTGAACAGATCAAAACACTGACAGAATCCATGGATGGCAGGCTTTTGAGTGTCCTTGCAAAGAAAGGTGGCTATATTGGTCACTGATTTGTTTTTGTTTTGTTTTTGAATGTCAGAAATGTATATTTGTGAATGTTGAGATGTTATATTGGTTTCACTGGTAAAAATAAATAATTGAAATGGGTATATATTTGTTTTTTGTTAAGTTGCCTAATAATTATGCACAGTAATAGTCACCTGCACACACAGATATCCCCCTAAAATAGCTATAACTTAAAACAAACTAAAAACTACTTCCAAAACTATTCAGCTTTGATATTAATGAGTTTTTTGGGTTCATTGAGAACATGGTTGTTGTTCAATAATAAAATTAATCCTCAAAAATACAACTTGCCTAATAATTCTGCACTCCCTGTATAGGTATAGATATATACTGTTCCAAAATACCATCATATATATATAGAAATACATATTTATGAATAAATAGAACATATTCTGCTATGTGAAGAACATTGGAATGGAAAATATTAGTGGCTTAGTGGGTGAGCAAAAACAGTTTACTTTCAACTTGTAATATAAGTGCTACCGACGTGCACAAAAAGCTTACTTATAGAGGAGTTAGTGTGCACGCTTGAGCGTTAAATTCTGCTCTACTTGTAATCTGGCCCTATATGTGTCATACTTGTATAATATATGTGGTAATACTGTAATTTTTAAGCAATGTCATTTCTAACTGAAGTTGATTACTCCATTACTGAATATTTGTATTAGTGCAATTTTTTTTCTTTTTTTTATGTGGATTAATTTTAAGTTTTTGTCCCAGATTGGCCACTGTCTCTTTAAATTCAGAGGCTGTGGCATGATGGGTTACCTATGATTAAGTGCCCATAATTGTCACGAAATGCGTAATGGATTTCTTTCCTGGATGCTGTATTTTATTATGATGGAATGAAAGTAATTTTTAAAAACTTTTTGTGGTGCCTTAAGTGCTGCTGAGATAGGACTTTAAGTAAGTATTTTTAACCCCTAAGGTAATTTAAAGGAACCAAATTAATACTGATTAATTTTGTCAGCATTTTTTTTTATTATTTCATGGTGCATTCTTTCCAATATTTATTTTGTGAAAATCAAATGAATATCCATCTTTTGTTTTTACCAGCATCTCTTTAAGATTCTAGAAAAGCTTGTCCAGAAAGCTTACAGTTTAAATGGGCATAACAAAAAAAATCCGCATTCGTTTTTTCACTTCTTTTGCTAACAATGGTGTGACATAAAGCACTTAATTAAAGTCTGCATTTTTATTTACACTTATTTATAGTTCATTGATTTTTCCACAATACTCATTTTGAACAATGTGCTCAATTTTAAACAACAAAAAAAAATATCTTGAACTGAACACAATAATTAAAATCATTATATCAACATCATTTTATATCAGTTTGAGATATTTTAATAATATATCTAGTAGTTATCTTTCAAGGTAGAACACCTTAAACCAAGATTATTCAATATTAGAAAAACACACACAGATTGGATTAAATATCAGACGTAAGAAAATATGCAGACTCCAGTTTTTATGTTTCTTTTGCCTTTGCTGTGTGCTAATGTGGTTTGAACTGTCTCCTCCAGCAATAACAGTAAACGGGTATCCTGCCTTTTGTCTGTCTCCTGCATTCATCTTAATAATCCTGCAGTAATAAAATGACCTTTCCCCCAATAATTACTACATTGTCTTAATTTATGGCTGCAAATGTTTTTGGGGTCATTGTTAATTCATGATTACTATAGACAGAGTACACAATGTTTTATTAGTTTGCAAATGAAAATAAAACACAAATGCTTGGCTTGTTTTTTCCAATCACGGGTTTTGCATGTTATTGTCGCTTGTTACCTTGAAGGGTATAAAAAACAGTCTTTGCTCATTTAGCAATGTCTGGTTACAGACTGCCAAGGAATTAGCCGAGGCTTGCATGCCTCCTTGTGAAATTAGATCACAACTGTTTAATATGGGAATTTAAAATCGGTCTTAAAGAGAAATTAAAGCAATTGTATATGTACATATCATATAACACAGCAATTAAGTACCATATCGCAAAATATCTGCTTACAAAACTAATTGTAGAAAAGGTTAAACTGTTAATTCAATCATTAGGATAACGTTTGTTGTTTTGTAGTTAAAAAATATACCCTTTAAACAACCTCTTCATCCTTATCTTAAGCCTTTGCTATGGCCAGTGTGAGTCAGATCCTGCACTGATCAAGCAATCTAGTGTGATTGTATGAGGGAATATAATAGAATCTTTTTAAGAAGACTCATCAAAGAAAAAGCAGTAGTTTTTCAAAAGTATTAACATTCTAACTTCAAATTTCTTTCTAATGTTGTTGCATATTTTTCACATAAAGGGATAGTAATGTCAAAATTAAACCTTCATGATTTAGAGATAGCGCATGCAATTTTAATCATCTTTCCAATTTACTTCTATTGTCAATTTTGCTCCATTCTCTTGGTATCCTTTGTTGAATAGCAAACCTAGGTAGGTCAGGAGCTCAGGGGTGTGCACGTGTGTTTAGCATGGATGTCAAGAGAAAGAAGCAAATTTGATAACAGAAGTAAATTAGAAATTAGTTTAAAATTGCATGTTCCATATACTAGATATGTGCATTCGTTTTCAGACCAATACATTTTAGTCCAAATTTTGGCCCATTCTTCCTTTCATGTTTATTTGTTTCATTTTATTTGGCACTTTAATTGTCACAAAAAGGGACAAAGAACACAGGAGAGGGGGAAGTAGCTGAGGTTGTTTGACAAATGAGCACCATGGTTTGCAGGGATGTACAGGGGTCAGATCATTCATGTGTACAACTTCTCTGTCCAATCCTGACAGAGCATCCCTAAATGATTGATGTTAGGACCAGCAAGTTTGGCATTAAATACCAAAGAGGCTTTTCCAATGCTCTGATAACCTATCATAGAGATGTGTTAGTCTTAGTGAACATCAGCCATTGCTTCTTCTGAACAATGCTGTGGTATGTGTCTGTGTCTAGGGATTTGGCGAATGTGCTGAAAGTGTAATTAGTTTGGTAGAACGAAAAGTCCTGTGGACATTCGTTTTGGAAAATCGAGTGTTTATAAGAATGAAAATCCATGAAAATTCGGTACTCCAATGTTCATAATTAAATCGAATATCCAAATTCGAAGTTTCGAATGTAACATTCAATTTAACAAATACTATTCAGAAGTTAAATAGTTCATGTGGTAGTGAATTTAGTGGAATATTACATTTAAAGAAAGCATTAGAATTAATATTACATAAAACAAATGAACGAACAAATGCGTTAAAATTAATTTCATTTTTCGAATGTTGCAAAACATTCCCCCATCCCTACCTGTATCAGCTTGCTGTGCTGTTTTTTCTTGTAAAAGTGTGCAGAATCAAACTTTTTCTTGCAGTGCAATGTAACTGCACACATACAGCATTATTTTTTTCACTCTGGGGACCAGGGAATTATATTTTTGTTCATTATTTTAGTGTTAAAGAGTTGTAGCTAATATTGCATTGGGGGCATATGTGTGACTGGAAGGTAAGTCTCCTGCCTTTTTGGGGGGAAAACAAAGTTTTAATTAAATAAGAAAAACCTTTTTGAGCAGAATCAGGGTTTTTTTTGCAGTTAGTGAAACTGCACATTAATATTACAGTGGCGGCATAGCTTTGACTGATAGGTAGGCCTCCTTTCTTTGTTAGTGGATTGACAATGTTTTAATTTAACTTTAACCCTTTTTGTGCAGAATAATTTATTTTTTGCAGTTAGTAAAACTGGACGTTTATAGCTGTGACTGATAGGTAGGTCTGTTGCTGTTATTGGGGGGGGGGGGGGGGAATTTTAATTTAAGTTTAACCCTTTGTGCATAGAATCATTTCTTTTTTGCAGTTAGTGAAACTGCACATTTATATTGCCATGGAAACATTGCTGTTACTGATAGGTAGGCATGTTGCCTTTGTTGTGGGAAAAAGTTTTTTAATTTAAAAAGTCCCTTGGGCCATTACAGTTGCGTGCGAGGGTTATCATGTTTATCGCAGCTGTTTGTACAAGTTGAAAGCAAACGTGATCGATTGAACGCGACTTCAGAGCTCTTGTTAACTGTTACGCTCGTATAAAAAGTGTCACAAAACACATAAAAGTACAGTTACACTCATAATAAAACTAATAAACATTATTTTAAAAATTGCATAAAAAAATTCTAAGGACTCAAAGATATGAGGTCCTAGGTGTCTAAAAATGTATATGTATGCATATATAAATATATGTTTATATGTGTGTACATATGTATTTATTTATTTACAGACATATATACACACATAAACACATAAATGCATATGTACACATATATAAACATATATATAAGTGAATTGGAGCTCTTTGCTTTTTTTGTGCAGTTAATGAATCTGCATGTTTATATTGCATTGGGGGTGCATAGCTGTGACTGATAGGTAGGCCTGCTGACTTTATTGTGGGGAAAAACCCTTTCATTTTAAAATCCCTTTTTGTGCATAATCTTTTTTTTGTTATTGCAGTTAGTGAAACTGTGTGTTTATATTGCAGTGGGGGCATAGCTGTCACTGATAGGTAGGTATCCTGCCTTTGCTGGGGGGGAAATCATTTTATTTAAGTTTAACCCTTTGTCTGGTTACCTGGTAGCTTGCTACAGACCCTCTAAAGCATCATAGTAGTTACATAGCATACCTTGTGTGTAAAATATAACAACAACATCAATTAATATAATAACAATCAATTCTCAGTGGCTGGCTATATTGCACATAGTGCACGTCTGTTGCCTACAATGTCACTAGTATACTATCAGTGTTACATAAATCGTAAAACGGTGTACCCCTTATCTAAATGAGACCATAATTGCTATTGCAGTAGGGGCACCAACCAATCATATTATTCTGTCATAAAATTGTTAGTCGGTCAGAGTGTACTATATTTCAGTCTGCAACCATCACCACCAGTAGTACCAGCACAGTCAGAGTCTACTTTTTATAATGAATGGAAGTAGGACAATTACTGTTTCCTCTATTTTACAGACTCAAATATAATTTTCAAGGCCTTTGTTTGCTCCTCTGGCTCAGGCATCCAACTTTATTTTATATCAGCAGGCAGGGTTTTTTATCAGAGTCAGAAGGTTGTCTAACAGAAGCAGCAGAAGGATAGATATTGCAAGACTAGTAGATGATCCCATAGTGCAAAGCTATCAGGGAGAAGTGGGAATTATTGAACAGATTTCCCTAGTCTCTAATTTGGCTAATTAAACTAAATTATTCTGACTCCCAGCATGTCTTCTTTTGCTGCCTTTTACTCTGAACCAGGAGGAAGTTGATTATGAGCCTGAGGAGATAGTGGAGGAGATTTCGCAACAGATGCTGTGCATTGTGGGTTTTAGGCAAGCATTCCCCACCTGCATTGATTCTATCGCCACCATCATCTTCAGTTGTAGAGCAGCCGATTAGGGCATTAGTGTCAACCCTATCCAGGTTGCCAGTTGCCACTTCCACTAGTAGTATATTGTGAACAAGACGTAGAAATGTAGGCTCTAATTCTTTTGGCACAAGTAGTCAGTGTGTGCCTTGTAGCACAACCATTTTGTAAGAGAAGCTCATCACCCACTCTAAAATAAGGCAGCAAAGCTGAATCAAGTCCTTTAGAACTTAAAGGGGCATTAAACCCAACATTTTTCTTTCATGATTCAGGTAGAGAATACAATTTGAAAGAACATTCCAATTTACTTCTGTTATCTACTTTGCTTAATTCTTTAAATATCCTTTGTTGAAGAAATAACAATGCACATGAGTGAGCACATGAATCAGCAGCTACTGAACATATCTAAATATGCTTTCCAGCAAAGGATATCAAGAGAATGAAGCAAATTAGATGATAGAAGTAAATTAGAAAGTTGTTTAAAATTGCATGTTCTTTCTAAATGTCCCTTTAAGTGCTGGGCCATTTCTTCAAAAGAAATTCCCAGGCAGCATGAATTTGTGCTTATGTTACTGCAGTGAGAGTGCTTGTAAGAAGTAAAACAACTTCAGCATCATCCTCCAGCTGAACATTGGGTGATAGCAAAAGCAAGCGAGACAGTCACATTTTCCTTTCCTGGCCTGTACTCATATGTCAAAGAGAGTAATCTAGCTGACCATCTAGCAATGCAGTTTCCTGCTTCATCCAGTCTGTTAGGGCTAGATTTATTATAGCTGAGGCGTACAGGGGCGTGTATACGCGCCCCTGTACGCCTCAGCTCGCCTGTGGCGGGGCGAAATTACCCGCAGGTATTTGGCATTACACATGAGCGCAATTTTGCGCTCGCGTGCAATCCCGCCCCCTGCCCGTGCACAGCCAATCACGCGCGGGCAGGAGCTGTCAATCTCCTTGGTCGGACTCGACCGAGGAGATTGAATTTCGCCAGTTTAGAGGTGGCGAAGAGCGTAGGGAAGCAGCGGTCACCAGATAAATCACGGCGAGCAAGTTCTTATGAGAACTTGCTGCCTTAGGGCTGCCGTAGGGGCTTCATAAATCTAGCCCTTAAAGTTGTCATGAGCATATGATTAGTACACAGTTTGAATACATCCCCATAGATAAGTTATCCACTGCTTACAGATTTGCATTTATTTTTAATGATTTTATTACAGAATTCTAAGTATTCCAAATAATATTTTCCTCCTGAGTGACAACAAAATACAGCTATGTATGAAAATGAAACGACTTCACAATTTCCAAGGAGGGCATTTATCTTGCTCAAAAGATGACAGAAGAAGGCTATGACTTGACAAAGATGGACAGTGTTTTGGCTCAAGCTCTTTGTGATATACAAAAAATGTTTTAATACAGCCACTAACTGACCAATCATAGTCCACTCATCTCTGACTAATGGGCTCCCAAAACCAATGAATTGGCAGGAAGCCATAGAAGGGGAGATTACACTCTGCTGATCTAACTTTCCACATCTCCAAAGTTGATTCCCACCTAGTAGTGATCTTGTCTTGTTTAAGATGGTGCTTGGGAAAGCCCTGCCTTCCTCTGTTCCTGCCTAAGAAGATGATTGCCTTTACCACTGTGGTGGAAGTGGACTGCAATCCTTCTGCAATGTTATGTTTTTGGTTTAAGTGAAATAGATTTTTTTAGAAGCAGACCAATAATAGCACCTACTTCATAAACCAGAAAGATCCAAAAGTAAGTTTTGATTTAAAACAATGGAAATATCATGAGAATGGTTTAAGGCTTTGAACAAGAATTCAAAGTTTTGACACGTCTTTGTTTGCCTTCCTTAAAGGTGTATTTATGGGGTTGGAGTACTACAGTCTAGAGGGCAGCCTACTTCAGAAAAGCTGCTGCTCCTGCTTTTGGGAAACAGCTAGGTGCAGTGTGCAACAGAGTTTCGGCACACTTGCTTGATTCTTCCATTTGTTTCAGGCCCTATCCATGTCCTAGAGGCAGGTGTTCATGATAACAGCATCCGACTGGAGGCCAACTTGAAAGTCAGATAAGATTGTTTTGTCAATACGTGGAGTACACACAAGTTAGTCAAAAGAAAAGGACAAGACAGTGGTCTCTGCAGTACTGACGCACATTCCAAACCACTGTGCAACTCTCTGAAGCTCCCTCCCTTCACCAAACATAATTTTCAAAGTAGATATGTCCCTTCTGTTTCAGTTGGGCTTCTGAGAAATACTGCTCATGTTAAAGGAATTTCACAAGGGCTTTGTAAACAGAGCTCTGAATTGAGTCTACAAGGAAAACTTTAAACATGTTTAAGAAGCAAGTGTGTGAGATGATGAAGAATGTGAAAATTTTATTTCCTTTCACTCATACTACTTTCACTCCACTTGTCACATTCCTTGGAGGTGTATTTATGGGGTTGGTATACAATAATCCACAGGCCTCATCTGCTCCTGCACTTCCTGCTATGTGCTGGTCATCAGTTAAAGGGTCTTTCCAATTTACTTTTATCATCAAATTTGCTTTGCTCTCTTGGTAATTCTTTGTAAATAACTAAACCTAAGCCATTAAACTGCTTCTTATCTCAGTACATTTTTCTCTTGACAAAATCTGAACGATGTCAGACAAAATGCGTTGAGGTCATCAAGTACTCTAACCCTCAACGTAAACTGACGCATCTGGAAGGTTTGATGGCTCCCTGGTTTTGTGCACACCATGGATGTTGCTGCTTACAATTTCCATCTCACCTAATTCATCTATGGATGGAAGGATCATTGGAGACTTTTACATGCTTTATCCTTTCTTACATCTTGTAAGTTTGATTTTACTTGCACTATTTGATCTGTGTTAATAAATTTACTACCCTTAGAGTGGGATGCGCTGTATTTCTTTTTTTTTCTCAGTACATTTTGACAGACTTTGACAGTTAGGCACTGCTAGTTAATTTGTGTCATATAGATAATATTGTGCTCACTTCCGTGGAGGTATTTAAGAATTGGCACTGATTGGCTAAAATGCATGCCTGTCAAAAGAACTGTGATAAGGGGCAGTCAACAGAGGCTTAGATAAAAGTATATAAATATAACTGTGTTAGTTATGCAAAACTGGGGAATGGGTAATAAAGAGATTATCTATCTTTTTAAACAGTAAAAATTATTGAGAAGACTGTCCCTTTAAAGTAAAAAATTGTAGCAAACTATAGGCTGCTGTGTCCAAGAGACTCTAAACACGTTTGTCTTCCTCCCTTGGAGGTGTATTTTTGGGGTTTGTGTACCGAACGCCTACCTAGTTAGTCCAGTTAGGCTGCTGCCTGCTGCTGCCAACCCTACTCCTGCACTTCCTGCTCTGTGGTGGTCATCTTCCCTCAATTCCAAATCCTCAGGGAACTGTATTTGCCCTCCTACTCCCTTGGAGGCGTATTTTTGAGATGTATGTACTGTCAGGCCTAACTACCTAGTTCAATAACGCTGAACTTATCATGCAAAAATAATCATTAATGTCTGAATGACAGGGAAAGACCCTAAGGCCCCTAGTTATCAAGCCGTCAACCTCAAATACGCTGGAATTCTGCAGCGTATTTGTGGCGAGGCTGATTCACCTTAGTTATCAAGCCCTACACACCGGCAAAAGTAGAATTTAGTGACGTAAGCTTCGATCCGCCGTCACTCCAGATGTTCTGCACACAAGTTCGGCACAATCTGACTACTTTTACTAGTTATCAAAAAATGTAATTAAAGGGACAGTAAACCTTAAAATTAATGTTATATAATTCTGCACATAGTGCAGAATTATATAACATTATATTAGCCAAACTTTCTAACACATAATATTCCCTTTTCATTTTTAACAAAAAACGCCGTTTTACAGACCCGCTCTCTGCGCTCTGCTGAGTGAGTCTGCTTTTTTTACACAGCGCATCGGGCCAGCTGTATAGTCACAGCCCGGCCCGAACGCGCCATAAGACTAAGTGCAGCTCGCTCCTGTCAATTAAATACAATTAAATAAACTAACTAAAGTACAAAAAATAAAAAAAACTAAGTTACAAAAAATAAAAAAAATAAATTACAAACATTTCAAAAATATTACAACAATGTTAAGCTACTTATGATAGTGATAGTGTAGTGTTAGGTTTAATTGTAACTTAGGTTAGGATTTATTTTACAGGTAATTTTGTATTTCTTTTAGCTAGGTAGTTATTAATTAGTTAATAACTATTTAATAACTATTCTAACTAGCTACAATAAATACAAAGTTACCTGTAAAATAAATATAAATCCTAAAATAGCTACAATGTAATTATTAATTACATTGTAGCTATCTTAGGGTTTATTTTACAGGTAAGTATTTAGTTTTAAATAGGAATAATTAATTTAATGATAGTGTAGTGTTAGGTGTAATTGTAACTTAGGGTAGTTTTTATTTTACAGGTAAATTTCTCTTTATTTTAACTAGGTAGCTATTAAATAGTTATTAACTATTTAATAGCTATTGTACCTAGTTAAAATAAATTGAAATTTGCCTGTAAAATAAAAATAAATCCTAAAATAGCTACAATATAATTATTATTTATATTGTAGCTATATTAGGGTTTATTTTAAAGGTAAGTATTTAGTTTTAAATAGGATTAATTTAGTTAATAAGAACAATATTTATTTAGATGTATTTAATTAATATTTAAGTTAGGGGGGTGTTAGGGTTAGGGTTAGACTTAGGTTTAGGGGTTAATAATTTTATTATAGTTGCGGCGGTGTAGGGGGGGGCAAGATAGGGGTTAATAAATTTATTATAGGTGGCGACGGTGTAGGGGGGGGCAGATTAGGGGTTAATATGTTTAATATAGGTGGCGGCAGGGTCCGGGAGCAGCGGTTTAGGGGTTAAACAATTTATTTAGTTGCGGCGGGGTACGGGATCGGCAGGATAGGGGTTAATAAATTTATTATAGGTGGCGGCGGTATAGGGGGGGCAGGATAGGGGTTAATAGGTATTATGTAGGTGGAGGCAGGGTTCGAGAGCGGCGGTTTAGGGGTTAATCAGTTTATTAGAGTGGCGGTGGGCTCCGGGAGCAGCGGTTTAGGGGTTAATACATTTATAAGAGTTGCGGCGGGGTCTAGGAGTGGCGGTTTAGGGGTTAATAACTTTATTTAGTTGCGGGGGGCTCCGGGGGCACCGGTATAGGGGTAGAACAGTATAGTTAGTGTGGGTGCTTAGTGACAGCTTATCAGTAAAGCTATAAAAAAGCCGAAGAGCAGCGAGATCGGATGAGTGATAACTATCACAGTCCGCTGCTCATCGCCCCGTACCTGGTGCGCGGCTTTTTGACAGCTTTATTGATAACTTTGGCAAGATTTTTCAGGTCCGTGGCGGCGATGTAGGCGAGCTTAGGCGGGCATATTGGGCCGGCGAAGACAGATAAGTAGACACGTTGATAACTAGAGGCCATAGCCTGATTCATTTAATAGTAAAAGGGATGCATTGCTGCAGAGTGGGAAGGCCGAGTTTTGACAGTAAGCACTCCACCACAATTGTGATTGATTAAACTCTTAACAGCCAGGCTTACCTACAAAATTACATCTAGAAGTGAACACTGGGCTAGACCCAGAATGATAACAAGGGAGAAAATCATTATGAATGTAATTTTGGCTTGCCAGTAATGTAGAAAATAACTTTTGGGGTGATGTAGAAAGGTTGTAAATTAAAGGGACACTCAAGTCAAAATAAATATATAATGTTTATAATTCAGATAGAGCATGCTGTTTTAAGATCCTTTCCAATTTATTTCCATTATCAAATTTTGCACAGTGTGTTTATATTCCCACTTTCTGTGGAACAAGATCCTACTGAGCATGTGTACAAGCTCACAAGGTATACGTATACTAGTCTGTGATTGGCTGATGTCTGCAACATGATACAGGGCGCTGGAAAATGGGAGAAAAATAAGTTTGTCAGAAAAAAAATCTACTGCTTATTTGAAATTCAGTGTAGCTGTTAAATGATTATCTTTTTATTATGCACGTGTTAATTATGCAATTCTACTGCATCGAGTGGTCCTTTAAATATGTTTAAGGCTTAGCTTTTTATATGGCTTTGCTGTAGGGAAAGCATATTCTCCTCTTACCTGGATTGTTCAATGAATCTGCTTCTCTCTCTGCCTGAGAAACTACCCAGAGTTTCCTGCCAATCTGTGAACCTGCAATCCCTCCTGTCAACTTGTTTAGCACTTCTTTTATATTTGAACCTATGGCCTCCCTCTCTCCCACCTCTCTCCCCTCCAATCCATCCCAATTGCATCTGCCAGGCTAATCCACCTCTCTCAACGCTCTGTTTCTGCTGCACCTCTCTGTGAGTCCCCTCATTGGCTCTCCATTAACAACAGAGTTAAATTCAAAATTCTCACCCTGACCTACAAAGCCATCACCAATGCTGCCCCACCCTACCTGTCCTCACTCATCAACAAATATACTTCTGCAAGCCCCCTAAGATCCAACAATGACCTGCTTCTTGCGTCCTCTACCATCACCTCCTCTCCTGCTAGACTACAGGACTTCTTTCATGCGGCACCAACCCTCTGGAACGCACCTCCTCGATCTGTCAGACTCTCCCCTAACCTCTCCTCCTTTAAACGTTCCCTAAAGACCTTTCTGTTCAGGGACTTATTAACAAACTAACTTCACTTAACTAACATTTACCCTCTATCTCCTCACTAATATCATTCTCACCTTTACAGTACCCACCTCATGTTTCCCATCCTCCTACCCATCTAGATTGTAAGTTCCCACGGGAATAGGGCCCTCAATTCCCCCTGTATTTGTCTGTAAAATTTTGTCTTTTATCGTATTGTTTCTCCATTGTACTGTTATCCTTGTACCCATGGGCAGCGCTGCAGAATCTGTTGGCGCTTTATAAATAAAGAATAATAATAATAATAAATTGTGATAAGCTGTTTGGAGTTAGAATAATTCCAGTGATGGAAAATCACCTAAGGAGACCTGTATTTGTGATAGAGACCAATCCCCTCCACAAGCTTTCCCAACCATGAATTGCCCCTATTAGGAACCGGCCCACCATCTAAAGTGCCCCTTACATGACCATTTCTCCTCTGCCGTACCTTCCTTCACTATAAGTACCAATGTTACAGAGGTTGTGGTTACAATCTTCATAGTGGCAGGTGATAACTTAAGGAGTCAATATTAGCTAATGAAATATAAAATGTGTCCTGAAATTAAAGGGGCATAAAACCCAGAATTTTTCTTTCATCAGTCATATAGAGCATATTATTTTACACAACTTTCCAATTTACTTCTATCAAATCTGCTTCATTCTCTTGGAATCCTTTGTCGAATGAGCAGCAATGCACTACTGGGAGATAGCAAACACACTGGGTAAGCCAATATCAAGCGGTATACAGATGTGTAGACTCCAATCAGCAACTAGCTCCCAGAAGTGCATTGCTGCTCCTGAGCCTATCTAGGTGTGCTTTTTAACAGAGGATACCAAGAGAATGAAACAAATGATATAGTAGTTTAAAGCTGCATTCTCTGTCTGAATTATAAAAGATTAATTTTGACTTTACTGTCCCTTTAAAAAAGTGATACATCCAGACAAATGAAGTTGCAATAAAAACCATGTTGACACTATACAGGTAAAAAATTGTACATTATCTGTGCCCCCTAAAAATTAGTCTACAATGTTAAAGATATGTTAATATTAAATTGTAGGTTTTATCTACTTAAAGGGACAGTCTAGTCAAAAAAAAACTTTAATGATTCAGATAGGGCGTGTCATTTTAAACAACTTTCCAATTTACTTATATCACCAATTTTTCTTTGTTCTCTTGGTATTTTTAGTTGAAAGCTAAATCTAGGTAGGCTCATATGCTAATTTCTTAGACCTTGAAGGCCAACTCTTATCTGAATGCATTTTGACAGTTTTTCACAGCTAGAGGGCATTAGTTAATGTGTGCCATATAGATAACATTGTGCTCACGCATGCCCATGGAGTTACTTACTAGAGGGCACTGATTGGCTAAACTGCAAGTCTGACCAAATAACTGAAATAAGGGAGCAGTCTGCAGATGCTTAGATACAAGGTATACAAGGTAGTGTTTTTTACCACTAGATGGCATTAGTTCATGTGTGCCATATAGATAACATTGTGCTCATGCATGTGGAGTTACCTAGGGGCCAGCACTGATTGGCTAAAATGCAAGTCTGTCAAAAGAACTGAAATAAGGGGGCAGTTTTCAGAGGCTTAGATAGAAGGTCATCACAGAGGTAAGAAGTGTATTAATTAATATAACAGTGTTGGTTATGCAAAACTAGGGAATGGGTAATAAAGGGATTATCTATCTTTTAAAACAATAAAAATTTCTAGCGTAGACTGTCCTTTTAAGTTAAATGGACACTGTACTAAAAAAAAACTGTCTACCATGCATATGAAAGTGTAGCATTTATGCTTGTCAAATATATACTGTATATATTTTTTCCTTAAAGGGACATTTAACCCCAAAATTTTCTTTCATGTTTCAGATTGAGAATGCGATTTTAAACAACATTCCAATTTACTTTTATTGGCTAATTTGCTTCATATTTTAGATATCCTGTGTTGAAGAAATAGCAATGCACATGAGCAAGCCAATCACACGATGCAACCATGTTCAGTCACCAATCAGCAGCTACTGAGCCTATTTAGATATGCTTTTCATCAAAGGATATCAAGAGAATGAAGCAAATTAGATAATAGAAGTAAATTAGAAAGTTGTTTAAAATTGCATACTCTTTCTAAATCATGAAAGAAAAAGTTTGGGTTTCATGTCCCTTTAAGAAATGTTAAGTAAGATTTGTTTAAATTCAAGTTGAGTATTGGGGCCGATTTATAATTTGTCGGACAGACATGATCCACTGTAGCGGATCATGTCCACCCGACATCGATAAATGCTGACAGTATATGCTGTCGGCATTTATCATTGTACAAGCATTTCTCGTGAAATGCTTGTGCAATACTGGTCCCTGCACATTTGCGCCCAATCGGCTGCTAGCAGGGGGTGTCAATCAACCCTATCGTATCCGATTGGGCTGATTACTGTTCGCCGCCTCAGAGGTGGCGGACAAATTAAGGAGCAGCGCTCTTATGACCACTGCTTCGTAACTTCTGATTTCCAGCGAGCCTGAAGGCTCGTGTGGAATTAGAAGCATTCGGGCCTTGATAAATCGGCCCCTTGGTCTTCTATTTCCTAGTAGTCCTCAATAGCACATAAGGATACTGCTGCTGGTTAACTGGTGGAGAGGCACACACACATCTGCAAATGTTATAAGAAAACTTTGGTTAATTCAAGATAGGAACATCCTTTTAAAAAAAAATGAAATATATATTTTAAATGCTCTCCTTTTGATAAAGCAAAGAAAACAGTTGACTGTAATGTCCCTTTAAACACATGGAGATCTGAGAAAATGGTTGGCTTTCTTATCAGAATACAATGTATTGAAAATGTTTGCTTTATATTACTGATATTTCAAATTGGCTGAATTCTCTGGTTAATATCTAGGTACAATGTATCTAATCGTTTGCTATATTTAAAAAAAAATATGTAGTGTCTCCATTAGGAACCAACATATAACAATAGAGCCATATTTTTTTATTACATGGTAATACATTAATGCTGATAACAAAAATCTTTTTTTGCTTTGAAACTCCCTCCAGCTTTTATCATACTGGGGAGGATCCTGGTATTTCATGTCTTGTCTTTTTCTGGCAAATTCTCTGTCTTTGTTTATTTCCTCCTCACTTTTTGTCTTATCGCCTGAACGGTTACTGCTCTCTCTTTTCATGTTCTGTATTGTAAATTCATCCTGTAAGGTTTGATAAACTCCATTCCTAATTCCTTACATAGCACTGTACAGTCTTAATAGTTGTTTTCATAAAACAATAATTATATCACTTATGCAGGATATTATTGGTAGGAAGGGTTCTGAGGTCACCCCAAGGGGGTAGTAATGGTATTGTTATGTCAATAGTAGACACTGAAACAGAACCAAGGACCATGTTGGCTGTCAGTAGCTGTTAATGCAAGATGAACATGTCAGCAAAATTCTCACACCCATATTAGGGTGGCAGTAACAGGGATCCAGCTGGCACACAGACTCTCTGACAGTACACGAGTCAGGTGGTAGTCTAGCTGGTCCAAGAAGAATCAGACTCAAATACTCTCAAAAATTCATTGCAAACACAAATCCAGACACTTACAGTCAGGAATGTGTGATTACAGTTATGTACTCAATGTTATGTAAACACACACTTTGTAATAATCTCTGTCAGGTTCATTCACTATGGAACGTGTCTCAGAGATTAAATGAAAAGCATTCTGGGAATGTAACTAATAGAGATGCACACAGTTATTATGTGCCAGCAACATTTGAAAGTTGTTGCAAAGTCTAAGTGCTATAAAGAAACATAATCCATAGAAAGTTAATTTACCATTTCGAAATGGCAAAATAAGCTTCTTAAACAGATGTCATATTTAATTGTTGTAATAAAAACACACAAAGAGGCCTATTTATCAAGCTGTCAAACGCAAATACGCTGTAATTCCGCAGCGTAATTGCGGAGAGCCTGATTCGCCTCATTTATCAAAGCCTACAGACCGGCAAAAGTTGAAATCTGTGATGTAACATACGATCCTCCGGTCTCAATCCGACACAGATCGATGCTTATGTCATTACAGATATTCCGAATACAAATTCGTCACTATCTGACTACTTTTGCAAGTTATCAAACTTCTAAGAGGTACGCTCGCCACTATTCCGGCCCAGCGTACCTGCTTTTCAATCCTCCACCCTGGAGGCCGCGGATGCCAAAGGAATCAATGGGAGTCTGAAAGCAGCGAAAGCTCATGTTTGCTGCTGCCCGATACCCCATTGATTTTTATGGTATAATAAAAGTTACGTTTACACCTAACACCCTAACATCTTCCTCAAGTCTAAACACCCCTAATCTGCCGCCCCTACATCACCGCAACCTACATAATGTTATTAACCCCTATTCTGCTGCTCCCGGATATATATTAACCCGGACCCCGCTGCCACTAAATAAATATATTAACCCCTATCTCACCGCTCCCGGACATCGCCGCAACTTAATAAATGTATTAACCCGTATACCGCCGCTGCTGGAGCCCTCCAAAACTAAATAAATGTAATAACCCCTAAAACTCTGGCCTCCCACATCACTACCACTTACTAAACCTATTAACACCTAAACCACCAGCCCCCCACATCGCCATAAACTAAATTAAGCTAATAACCCCTAAACCTAATAACCCGCTAAATTTACATTATAATTACCTCATCCCTATCTTATAATAAATTAAAACACCTTTAAAATTACATTAAACTATATTAAACTATTAATTAACCTACCCTAACTATTATACTAAAATTACATTAAACTATATTAAACTACTAATTAACCTACCCTAACTATTATCCTAAAATTACATTAAACTATATTAAACTAATAATTAATCTACCCTAACTATTATACTAAAATTACATTAAACTATATTAAACTAATAATTAATCTAACCCTACTCAAATTATTTAAATCTACTATTAAATATTACTAAGTTACAAAAAACTAACAACTAAGTTACAAAAAAAAACCCCCACTAAGTTACACAAAATAAAAAATAAATGATCAAATATTTAAACTAATTACACCTAATCTAAGAGCCCTATGAAAATAAAAAAGGCCCCCCAAAAAAAAAAAAAAAATGGCAGCGTTGAGCTCCATACCGCACACAAATACCAGCGCTGCTTAGAGCTGCTTTGACATGCTCGTGCACGATTTCCCCATAGACATCAATGTGGAGAGCCGGCTAAAAAAAAAGTCTAACACCTGCAATAATGGAGCATAAAGCTCCGTAACGCAGCCCCATTGATTCCTATGGGGAATGAAAATTTATGTTTAAACCTAACACCCTAACATAAACCCCGAGTCTAAACACCCCTAATCTGCTGCCCCCGAAATCGCTGACACCTACATTATACTTATTAACCCTTAATCTGCTGCCCCCAACGTCGCCGCCACCTACATTACACTTATTAACCCCTAATCTGCCGTCCCCAACATCGCCGCCATCTATATAAATTTAATAACCCCTAATCTGCCGCCCCCAATGTTGCCGCCACCTACCTACACTTATTAACCCCTAATCTGCCGCTCCCAATGTTGCCGCCGCTACTATACTAAAGTTATTAACCCCTAAACCTCTGGCCTCCCACATCACTAACACTAAATAAATATATTAATCCCTAAACCTCACCCTAAGTCTAACTCATCTCTAACTCTAACACCCCTAACTTTAATATAATTAAAATAAATCTAAATTAAATTTACTATTATTACCTACATAATACCTATTTACTTACCTGTAAAATAAACCCTAAGCTTGCTACAATATAACTAATAGTTACATTGTAGCTATCGTAGTTATTTTTATTTTACAGGTAAGTTTGTATTTATTTTAACTAGTTAATATAAATAGTTATAATATATTTACTAGCTACCTAGTTAAAATAAATACAAAGTTACCTGTAAAATAAAACCTAACCTGAGTTACACTAACACCTAACATTACACTAAAATTAAATAAATTAAATTTAAAAAAAACATTTATCTAAATTACAAAAAATAATAAACACTAAATAACACAAAATAAAAAAGAAACTATCAAATATTTAAACTAATTACACTTAATCTAATAGCCCTATCAAAATTAAAAAGCCCCCCAAAATAAAAAAAAAAACCCTAGCCTACACTAAACTGCCAATGGCCCTTAAAAGGGCCTTTTGTGGGGCATTGCCCCAAAGAAATCAGCTCTTTTACCTGTAAAAAAAATACAAACAACCTCCCAACAGTAAAACCCACCACCCACACAACAGCCAATAGAATGCAAGATAAATCCTATTGGCTGATTGGCTCAGCCAATAGGATTAAAACTCAATCCTATTGGCTGATTGCATCAGTCAATAGGATTTTTTACCCTTTAATTCCGATTGGCTGCTAGAATTCTATCAACCAATCGTAATTCAAGGGACGCCATCTTGGATGACATCATTTAAAGGGAAACTTCATTCTTCAATAGCCATCGAAAGAAGAGGATGCTTTGCACCGGATGTCTTGAAGATGGAGCCACTCTGCGTCGGAAGGATGAAGATAGAAGATCCCGTCTGGATGAAGACCTGCCCGCCTGGAGGACTACTTCTTGCCGCTTGGATGAAGACTTCTCCTGGCTTTGTTGAGGACTTCTTGCCGCTTGGATGAAGACTTCTCCCGGCTGGATGAGGATGGATGTCCGGTCTTCAAAAACTGTAAGTGGATCTGCAGGGGTTAGTGTTAGGTTTTCTTAATGGTTTATTGGGTGAGTTTTATATTTAGATTAGGGACTTTGGGCACCGTAAAAGAGCTTAATGCCCTTTTCAGGGCAATGCCCATCCAAATGCCCTTTTCAGGGCAATGGGGAACTTAGGATTTTTAGGTAGGTTTTTATTTGGGAGGGTTGGTTGTGTGGATGGTGGGTTTTACTGTTGGAGGGTTGTTTGTATTTTTTTTTACAGGTAAAAGAGCTGATTTCTTTGGGGTAATGCCCCGCAAAAGGCCCTTTTAAGGGCCATTGGCAGTTAAGTGTAGGCTAGGGTTTTTTATTTTGGGGGGGCTTTTATTATTTTGGGGCCCGATCCGATATGCAGCGTCGCCCGCAAATGCCGGCGACGCTGAATTTTGCGCTAGTTTGGTATCCTATATACGGCGTAACATAGAAGTTATGCTTGTATATTTCTGCGGTCGCCCATAGTTTTTTGGGCCATAGGCAGGTATACCAAACCAGCGCAGTTTGGTATCCAATATACAGCGTAAGGACTTACGTGGCGAAAATGGAGAAATCTTACTCCATTTTCACCTCGCCACAAAAAGCAGCCGTAGTAAGCCTTACGCTGTCTATTGGAGCCCCGTAACTCCCTAAACTAGCTACAAAATAAACCTAACACCTAACGCATGCGCAATGTCTATCTAAAAAAACTTATATTAAAAAATCAGTGCGCCAAATACGCAAATGCGCAGCATATCCCCCCACTTGTCAGCTCCATCTGGACATCCCGCTATTACTGTTTTCCCTGTGTGGAGGAGTAGTGAGTGAGGACTGCATTATTCTATCGCTCGAACCAGGAGGGAGAGGTAACATTCAAGACTCCTGGATATGAACCTATCCATCTGATACATTGTATCTACAACAATAGTGGATAGTACAGGACGAGCCGGCTCTGTGGAACTGCTGCTGGATGCTGGTTTCTTTTGCCATCGCCGCCCTCACATCCCAGAGGACTTTTGAGATCCACCTGTGTGAGTTAGCTGGACGACTCCATAACAGTCCAGAAGGCGTTTGTGACACTTCTCAAGTGTCTTACAGCTTGTAAGTACGGTCTTACTTGTTTTACTGGCGTGTTTTACACATCTGATTGTGCACTATGGTGGCGCCTTCTTTTTTTATCATTCACTTCTGCAATGTCTATCTAGCTGTCACCCGCGATCTGCTAAATAAAACCTAACACCTAACGCATGCGCAATGTCTATCTACCTGTCAACTGCAATCCCCCGCCGCAATCCCTAATAAAGTTATTAACCCCTAAACTGCGGCTCCCGGACCCCGCCGCCACCTACAATAAAAGTATAACCCCCTAATGTCAGCTCCTACCCCGCCGCCAACTACATTAAACTACCCCCTAAAGTGAGCCCCTTACACCGCCGCCATCTATTTTAAAATTATTAACCCCTAATCTAATCCCCCTACACCGCCACCAGATATATTAAATTAAATAACCCCTAATCTAATCCCCCTACCCCGCCACCACCTATATTAAATTATTTAACCCCTAATCTAATCCCCCTACCCCGCCACCACCTATATTAAATTATTTAACCCCTAAATTACTAAACTATCCCTACCACTAAACCTAAGTCTAACCCTACAAATAGCCCTGAAAAGGGCTTTTTGCGTGACATTACCCCAAAGTAAACTGCTCTATTGCTTTGGTTCAGCCAATCGGATTGAACTTGAATCTGATTGGCTGATTCAATCAACCAATCAGATTTTTCTACCTTAATTCCGATTGGCTGATAGAATCCTATCAGCCAATCGGAATTTGACGGACGCCATCTTGGATGACATCATTTAAAGGAACCTCATTCGTCGGGAAGTCGTCGTTCCGGATGGATGCTCCGCGGCAGAGGAGCGAAGAAAGAAGATTGAAGATGCCGCTTTGCTTGAAGACATTACCGGATGGAAGAAGACTCTCTGCCGCTTGCTTGAAGACATCGCCGGATGGAAGAAGACTTCACTGCAGCTTGCTTGATGACATCGCCCGGATCGGATGAAGAGTTCTGCCCGGCGGGGTGAATACAAGGTAGGGAGATCTTCAGGGGGGTAGTGTTAGGTTTATTTAAGGGGGGTTTGGGTTAGATTAGGGGTATGTGGGTGGTAGGTTGTAATGTTGGGGGTGGTATTGTGTTTTTTTTTCAGTCAAAAGAGCAGTTTTCTTTGGGGCATGCCCCGCAAAAGGCCCTTTTAAGGGCTGGTAAGGTAAAAGAGCTAACTTTTTTAATTTAGAATAGGGCAGGGAATTTTTTTTATTTTGGGGGGCTTTATTATTTTATTAGGGGGCTTAGAATAGGTGTAATTAGCTTAAAAATCTTGTAATATTTTTTTTATTTTTTGTAATTTAGTGTTTGTTTTTTTGTGTAATTTAGTTTACATTATTTAATTGTATTTTAGTTTAGATATTTGTAATTTTTTTAATTTATTGATAGTGTAGGTGTATTTGTAACTTAGGTTAGGATTTATTTTACAGGTAAATTGGTAATTATTTTAACTAGGTAGCTATTAAATAGTTATTAACTATTTAATAGCTATTGTACCTAGTTAAAATAAATACCAAGTTACCTGTAAAATAAATATAAACCCTAAAATAGCTACAATGTAATTATTAATTACATTGTAGCTATCTTAGGGTTTATTTTATAGGTATTTAGATTTAAATAGGAATATTTCAATTAATAATATTAATATTAGATTTATTTTAATAAGAGTTTAGTTAGGGATGTTAGAGTTAGATAGGGTTATTATACTTAATATATATATAATATAATAACTATATTAACTATATTAACCCTAATATAATTAGGGTTAATATAGTTAATATAGCTGGCGGCGGTGTAGGGGGATTAGATTAGGGGTTAATGTGTTTAATATAGGTGGCGGCGGTGTAGGTGGATTTAGATTATAGGCAAAAGAGCTGTTTACTTTGTGACAAAGCCCCGCCAAAAGCCCTTTTAAGGGCTGGTAAAAGAGCTGAATTCTTTGGGGCATGCCCCGCAAAAAGCCCTTTTAAGGGCTGGCAATAGAGCAGTTTACTTTGGGGTAATGCCATGCAAAAAGCCCTTTTCAGGGCTATTTGTAGGGTTAGACTTAGGTTTAGTGGTAGGGATAGTTTAGTATTTTAGGGGTTAAATAATTTAATATAGCTGGCGGCGTGGTAGGGGGCTTAGATTAGGGGTTAATTAATTTAATATAGGTGGTAGCGGGGTAGGGGGATTATATTAGGGGTTAAATCATTTAATATAGGTGGAGGCGGGGTAGGGGAATTAAATTAGGGGTTAATAATTTTAAAATAGATGGCGGCGGGGTAGGGGCTCACTTTAGGGGGTAGGTAAGGTAGATGGCGGCGGGGTAGGGGCTCACATTAGGGGGTTATAGATTTAATATAGCTGGCGGCGGGGTCCCGGAGCGGCGGTTTAGGGGTTAATACATTTTTTATTGTTAGGATAGTGAGGGGGGATAGAGGGTTAGACGTGTCGGGCTATATTTAGGAAGCGTGTTAGACAGTGCGGGTGATTTTATAACTTAGTCAGGTTTTGTAGGCGCCGGCAGTTTCTAAAGTGCCGTAAGTCACTGGCGACTCCATAAATTTGTACTTACCAGATTTCTGGACATCGCTGGTTTGTCCGACTTACGGCACTTTAGCCTCTGACGGCGCCGTATATGTGATATCTCGAGTTGCGAGCTGAAACTGCGGGCGGCGGGGGTTCCCTCGCTTCCGCCGCAAACTACGCTGCATATCGGATCGCGCCCCAGATAGGGCTATTAAATTTAAGTGTAATTAGTTTAAATATTTGATATTTTCTTTTTTATTTTGTGTAATTTAGTGTTTATTATTTTTTGTAATTTAGATAAAAAAAATGTAATTTAATTTATTTAATTTTAATGTAATGTTAGGTTTTACTGTAAGACAGGTTAGGTTTTATTTTACATGTAACTTTGTATTTATTTTAGCTAGGTAGTTATTAAATAGTTATTAACTATTTACTAGCTAATCAACCTAGTTAAAATAAATACAAACATACCTGTGAAATAAAAATAAAACATAAGCTAGCTACAATATAACTATTAGTTATATTGCAGCTAGCTAGGTTTTATTTTACTGGTAAGTATTTATTTAGGTTTAAATAGGAATAATTTAGGTATTAATTGTAATTTTTATTTGGAATTATTTTAATTATGTTAAAGTTAGTGGCTGTTAGGGTTAGGGTTACGTTAGGGTTAGGTAGGTTTAGGGGTTAATAACTTTAGTATAGTGGCGCCGACATTTGGGGCAGCAGATTAGTGGTTAATAAGTGTAGTTAGCTGATGGCGATTTTGGGGGCAGCAGATTAGGGGTTAATAATATTTAACTAGTGTTTACAATGCGGGAGTGTGGCGGTTTAGGGGTTAATATGTTTATTATAGTGGCGGCGATGTCCGGAGCTGCAGATTAGGGGTTAATACATTTATTTTAGTGTTTGCGATGCAGGAGGGCCTCGGTTTAGGGGTTAATAGGTAGTTTATTGGTGTTAGTGTACTTTGTAACACTTTAGTTATGAGTTTTATGCTACAGCTTTGTAATGTAAAACTCATAACTACTGACTTTCAGATGATGGTATGAATCTTGTAGTTATAGGCTGTACTGCTCACTTTTTTGGCCGGACAGGCAAACTCGTAATACCAGCTCTGTGGAAGTCCCATTGAAAAAGGACTTTTTGAAAGGTGCGGTAGTTATGTTGCATGACGGCCAAAAAAGTGTGCAGTACAGCTGTACCTACAAGACTCGTAATACCAGTGGTAGTAAAAAAGCAGCGTTATACTCATAACGCAAAACTCGCAATCTAGCCGAAAGATAACAAAAGAACGAAGAAAATTTGATAATAGGAGTATATTAGAAAGTTGATTAAAATTGCATGCTCTATCTGAATCATGAAATAACAAATTTGGGTTTAATATCCCTTTAATGTTATATTGTAGGTTGCAATTGACCAGCTGTCTTGCCTTCCTAGCTGTATTTTTTGTATGTGTGTCACATTGTCCCTGCGCTGGGGCTTGTTTATTTGCATCAGCCACATTATCAGCTACATGTCATCATTTGTCACATCAAACATGACAACCACCCACAACATCATTAGGCACATCACATATTACATGATATATGACATCATCAATGACCTAATTGCTGATTTCTTGCAATATTTCATTCACAGGTGCTCATAAAGCACAATTTACATAATCATATGGGTGCCTAGGTAAGTATTTA
The DNA here is from genome assembly GCF_027579735.1 of Bombina bombina. Taxonomy (NCBI): domain Eukaryota; kingdom Metazoa; phylum Chordata; class Amphibia; order Anura; family Bombinatoridae; genus Bombina; species Bombina bombina. Next base: position 1,233,485,015 of record NC_069499.1, read on the forward strand.
GTTTTAAATAGGTATTATTTAGGTATTAATAGTAAGTTTTATTTAGATTTATATTAATTACATTAAAGTTAAGGGGTGTTAGGGTTAGGGGTTAATAACTTTAGTATAGTGGCAGCGATGTTGGGGGCGGATGATTAGGGGTTAATAAGTGTAATGTAAGTGGCGGCGACATTGGGGCGGCAGATTGGGGTTAATAAGTGTAATGTAGGTGTCGGCGATGTTGGGGGCAGAAGATTAGGGGTGTTTAGACTCTGGGTTTATGTTAGGGTGCTAGGTGTAAACATAAATTTAGTTTCCCCATAGGAATCAAGTGGGCTGCGTTACGGAGCTTTCCGCTCCTTTATTGCAGGTGTTAGGTTTTTTTCTGCCGGCTCTCCCCATTGATGTCTATGGGGAAATCGTGCACAAGCTTGTAAAACCGGCTCACTGCAGCTCACCGCAGCGCTGGTATTGGAGTGCGGTATGGAGCATAATTTTGCTTTACGCTGCAATATTGCCTGCTAATGCCGGGTTTATAAAAACCTGTAATACCAGCGCTGTAGGTAAGTGAGCGGTGACAATAACTTGCAAGTTAGCACCGCGCCGCTCATAACGCAAAACTCGTAATCTAGCCGATAGATTGTTTTGTAGTTTGTTATCTGCTGAGGCAAATTAAGGTTCAGCAGACAAGAAAAGTCTGCAGTGGGAATTTCCAGCTCTGAGACTTAGAAAACCCACATTGTTCAAAATAAAATGTATGAAAAAGGGGCAAAATAAATTATGAAAGTATATTGGTACACATAATCATTTTATATTAGAATTGGAAATTAATGCAAAAGTTAAAGCTGTTTGTGTCTGTCCATCTGCCCGTATATCCATCCTTTTGTCCGTCTGTCTATATATATTCTATTATCTATCTATCTATTGTAATTAAATGGAAATTGTAGTTTTGTAGTAAAAAAAAAAGAATAAAATATGTTGCAAAAAATAATATATGGTAGAGCAGCAGTTAAAGGGCCATTGTAATCAAATTACATGCTCTAATTTGTTAGCAGTATTTCTGTGTTTACCCCCTTGCTAGGATTAAACAGTAGTCTAGGGTTAATAGTCTTAAAGTGACAATAATTAGATCATATTATTTATTTTTACAAAAATGTCCCCTTAATTAACATTAACGGAAAGCTGCTGTTAAGTGAATTAAATTGAAACTTATACAATAATAATATCACTCAGCTGTATACTTACTACTAATAATTATGCTCAAGGATGATAAGCAAAAATCATTCATAAACAATGGGGAAAATGTGAATATATCATTAGAAACTGTTCTAATTATAAATTATAATTCAAATCTTTAGTCATTAAGATAAATAAATGTGTGATGTACAGTTTGGGATCTTTGTAACCTGAACCAGTGTCCCATACTTTTGTCATTAGCCAACGTTTTTTTTCATAATCTAATAACATGGATGTAAATCTTATCTGTAAGGTGGTGCCCAGCATCATTGTGTATATCAGTTAGGGCCAACTTCCGAACACATGAGGGCCGCATATCAGTATGTTAGAAGCCTTAAAGCGAATGTAAAGTTTAATAAATGAGTAAAAACAGGGGCACTTTCATTCATTAAACTTTACATTGCAGCATTTTCTTTAGTAAACCCAGACTGGCGATCCCCTGCCCGTAGCTCCTCTGTACTTACCTTAGCAGTTACGAAACCAGCTTCCTCTAATCATGGCGTGCAGCCCAGAGCATCCATCTCGTGAGGGCACAGCCGTGATTAGAGGAAGCCGGTTTCATTATTGCTGTGCTAGATACAGCATGAGAAGTGGGCGGGGGATCGCCGGTCTCGGTTTGCTAAAGAAAACGTAAGTATTTAAAAAAAACGCTACAATGTAAGGTTTAATGAATGAAAGTGCCCCTGTTTTTAATAGTATTTTTTAAAAAAACAGGAACTCATTCATTAAACTTTACATTCAGTTTAAGGGGCCACATGTTCATTTTTTGGATATAAAACACACAAATAATATATTTCCTAAATGTCTAGTACCATAATGACAGTAATACTGCAGGGTACCCTGTATCTGCCTTTCTCCCTCTCAGAGAACTCGGTTGAGTTTGTGCACTAATCAAAAGTCCCCTGGGGCCGTAAGAAATTAGAGCAGAGGGCCACATATGGCCCATGGCCCGCCAATCGATCTACCGTGATTTAAATTACAACATTTCTGATGCTTAGCTTCATGCATACAAATGCACATTTAACTATAAAGAAACTTACTCAACTATTAAAGGGACAGTCTAGTCAAAATTAAACTTATTAACAATAATTCCAGTTTACTTTTATCATCAAATTTGCTTTGTTCTTTTGGTATTATTTGTAGAAAGCTAAACCTAGGTAGGCTCATATGCTTATCTCACTGCACTCTGACAGTGTTTTACAGCTAGACCGTTTTTTTTACATCTAGTTATCTATATGGCATACAGTTTAAGTATACCATATAGATAATATTGTGCTCACTCCCGTGGAGTTACCAAGAAGTCAGCACTGATTGGCTAAACTGCAAGTCTGTCAAAAGAACTGAAATAAGGGGACCATCTGCAGAGACTTACATACAACATTATCACAGAGGTAAAAGTTTATTAAAATAACCGTGTTAGTTATGCAAAACTGGGGAATGGGTAATAAAGGGATTTTCTGTATTTTTAAACAATACAAATTATGGAGTAAACTGTCCCTTTAAGAACAGCTTTTTTATGTCTCAATATAAATATTTACAAAACAGTGTATTTTTTTCCAATTAATCAGTAAACAATACTGAATCAAGTCCTGCCTACTCAAATTTTAAGAATGAAGGTTTAACCTTTGCTTTAATGCAGCAATAATTCCATGTACATTTAGAGCTCAACTTATGTTTAAGGGGAAAAAAAAAACATATTTAAAATTGCTAAATAAAAATCTTTGATGCTAATTTTGGAACATCCGTGTCCTTCTTTATATGTAATAAAGAGATGTATGCAGGTTCTGCCCTTACATGCAGTCACATTATTGTGATAATTTCCCATTGTCCTTTGCAGAAAGCTTCTATCTGCATAGCTTGATCCCTTCGCTGCGTACAGCACTAACATTAGCGTGACCTTTTTCTGCTAATTGGAAAATGGAAGGGAAATAAACCCTGTCAAACAATGAGAAGTGTTCCCCCTTTAGGCTGGCCAAACGACCTCAGAGGGGG